>NW_014036316.1:0-2613 GCF_001186125.1 Sphaeroforma arctica JP610 | reverse complement strand
TATATATATATATACATATACATACACATACACACACACATTCTATATATATGTGTGTATATTTATTATAATATATCTATATATATATTTCTGTATCTATATATTTTTGTTTATATATTTTACTGTATATATATAAATATATATATATATATATATATTATATATATATATATATGTATGTAAATATGTATATAGAGACCTTGAGCGACTTCTTTTTGAAAGACAGCTTGTAAATGTAAAAACAAGTATAATAAGCCGCCCAGTATAGGAATTGCAAGTCTTCCAGTCTGTATCGCAACTCCTAAACTAGACGTGAAGTCATCCAGACAGGTATATCAACAAAGAAGTTCTCCACCGTCGCTATCATCGCCGCCGTAGTCGTGGCCGCCAGTGCACCGCTCCGTCCTCACAAATTGGTTCAAGATCACTCGTGCCAAGACGCGTGAGCGCAACTTGTATACACTAACAGGACGCATTCACACGAACAAGGACTGTTGCCAGCGGTCTGAAGTGTGGCGATCTTGATCTTGAGAAATATTCTAAGGCTTGCAGATTTAATTGAGCTAGTGAGTATTCTCACTGATAGATCAACTTAGTACACATAGCAACTGATTGCTGCTTCTCTCATATACACATGTTCAATTGGCCGCATCTCCTCCTATTCTCACCAGGTACGATGTTTTATAGGCTCAAGAACGAACGCGGACGCATGCACAACTTGAACGAACAACTAGTAAGTAGCCTCCTAACACGGAAGGAATACCCAAGCCCGATTGCAACAGCACGCTGGAGCACACATTTGCAATGGATTTTAAATGCTCTGTTTCACATTCGCCATAACCTTACTAAATATTTATGAAGATTAATCAGCGGGGAGAGTTTATAGAAATTTAATCTTGGTTATGTGGTGCAAGTTACACCCGAAACACCAGACGTTTGGATATTCAGCATTCACCCTTAATGCTTTGAACATGTTGGTGGTAGTGAAAACAGAAAAGAATCGAATTCAGCAAGTGCTCCGGTAGCTAATTTCTTGAAGCAGCAAGTGCTCCGGTAGCTAATTTCTTGAAGCAGCAAGTGCTCCGGTAGCTAATTTCTTGAAGCAGCAAGTGCTCCGGTAGCTAATTTTTTGATGCAGCAAGTGCTCCGGTAGCTAATTTTTTGATGCAGCAAGTGCTCCGGTAGCTAATTTCTTGATGCAGCAAGTGCTCCGGTAGCTAATTTCTTTATGCAGCAAGTGCTCCGGTAGCTAATTTCTTAATGCAGCAAGGCTTTTAACTAGTCCACGAACTTCATCTCTTGCTTGCGGTTTTTAGCGTATTTATCCTGAAAGGGGCAATTCGAGAGATATAGTATAGTATAGTCAGTCAAAAGATTCGAGATTCTGAAAATTGGACCCGGCACATCGTATGTGTGCAAGCTTATAACTCTTACCCAACCAGACCACATAAAAATACACACACACACACACATATATATATATCTAGATAATATATAAATATATATATATATCTATATTTAAATAAGATATATATATATATATATACAAACACACACATACAAGTACATAATACATATACAAAATATAATATATATATATATATTGTGATTAGATTCTACAACCCTTACAGGAAATGCTGAATACATTGGCGATGAGTCTACTATGCTCTTGCAAAAAACCTGCTTCGTGAACTTCAGCAATCCTAAGGATACTATGTGACCATAACTCGTACTACAGATACTGGATGGTCAAAATTAGTACTAAGAAGGTACATCATCGGACACCAAGAGTGCCATGAAGTAAAATGTGCGTCCTATTCCTTGCATGCAGGGGGTCATGTTTGTACAACTCTTCACTATTGTCTACATTAATTGTTATGGGTACGTGCCTGGTCCAGTATAAATACGTACTACTAATTATTCGATTTCTGCGTCAAAATATATTCATTTGCTAGTTGTCCACGAGGTCTCAATGTGTTGCGAGAACACAAGCATATGTATGATAACAGGTAAGCACTTCATCTGTCTGTGCCGATGGAAATGCCCAGGTCCAAGCCGTTGTTCAGTACTTTTTTTTTCGCCATCTGGGTGTGCGTACGCCCGTCTTACTGTAGTTCATAAGCTACGACTGTACTTTCTAGCCATTTAGATGGGTGTAAGCCTACCTTGTAATTGTCGTACAGAGACTGTAGTTCGTTGAGATACGACTGCTGGTAAGCATCCACCTCCTGCTCCGACGGGTTGTCATTCTGCTCCACATCAATCGGTTGACCGACTATAAGCAATTGAATCGGAAGAAGAAAAAGGTTGATCAGGGTTTAGGGGTTTAGGATCAGCAGATGAGATAGCCTCCTCAAACATTTATTTAGGAATCTATGAGATAAAAACTGATTGCCTATCTGAAAAGCAGAGATCTGTAGTGGCAATCCATACTTCTGACGAATTACGCTAAGCGCATTACTAATTCGTAACGCACCTTAAATGAATACAGATCAGTAATACCTATTACTAACCAACATAAATAACAACGGCCTTAAAGTACACTACATATGCAATGTAAATACACATCAGTAATACCTACTACTAACCAATATAAATAACAACGGCCTAAAA
>NW_014036317.1:0-2614 GCF_001186125.1 Sphaeroforma arctica JP610 | reverse complement strand
TGTGTGTGTGTGTGAGTGTGTGTGTGGTGGGTGGGTGGGTCGGTGTATATATATACATATATATATATATATATATACATAGATATATATATATATATGTACACACACACAAATATATATATATATATATATATATTGCGTCATAGCAAGATAACTAAAGCGAGCCATGGCATGCAGTTACCTTAGAACCTAAGACAGGTAATATTGTAGTACTGCAGAATAGATGCATGATATATGTTTTCTATGTCATTGCGGGGAGTTGTACTGGATCTTCGCTAGTGCATATGATATTTGACAACTACAGGGACGCAATTGCTAGTTCGAGCCGCGCGTACAGACCATTTGTAATAATTCTGGAACATTGTTGTTCACACCCAATGCACGTAAACCGCGATTTAACTACATCTACCCTTTGATAAATAAGGTGCCCACTCCATGCACACGTAATGTGCATCGTACCTAAGCTCTACGACGTCCATTTTAGTCTATACACATAACTTCTGGAACATACCGTCGGCTTTTTGCCAACCCCTCTCTTCGGCAGTGAGCTCTGTTTCTGACATATTTTACTTCGGATATGGGATACAAACTGGTTAGGGGCGTCCGTTTATCTATTGATCTAATGTTAGTCACGAGCACGAAATTTCACTTTCCTGCTATTTGTGCGGATTCGAGGTGCGGTACAGTATTATAGTTATATTTGATAGTGTGTACTCAAGGATGGATGCGTGCACTGATATAAGGGATGTGTTGCTATGATACCACATATGCATCATCGTGGTGTACGCATGGAGGCAAGGACGCAATCATATATACAATATTCTCAACGAAACTTCGAAAAATATTTTTATAAATACATCTGATGAATTATGTTGGGTTAATATTTTTATTGATAATCGTGGTTGGTTTAAAAACTCGATAGTATGTCTGTGTGACTGTGTGTCCACCACACAGATGTGCAATGATGTTTGCTGCATATGGTGGTATACGTGTGGACATATAGACTTTCTCTGGTTTAGGATACAATTGAGCAGGCAGCCAGGCAATATTATGTGTAAATACATTGGTGTCCTTATCTTGGGTGATCACTGATTAGTCACTTTCGTGTCAGGTTTAATCGGTACCCCAGTCCGGACTCCGTGAAAGTGTACCTATTGATCCAAATAGGTGCGACTGGTGCCGGATATTTTGAGCGATTCGGCAGTTTTAAAGGCAAATAGCGTACTGCGTATAGTACATACACACACACACACACACACACACACACACACACACACACACACACACATGCGCGCTCTAGCTAGTAGTAGCTACAATTTACAAGGCCTATAGGCTACAATGATACAAACGCCTACTCTACAATCACGTTGGCGTGGCCCGTCGCCTGTAGGCTGTCGGTCGTTGCCTTTTGAGATGAGACAAAAGGAATGTAGAATTTTATAATCAGTATCAGAGAGTGATAGTTTTGCTGAGAGCCGACCAATAAAAAGAAAGAACATAAATCTACTACATTTGTAATTTTCTATGTACCAGTCCTATCACAGAATTATCAGTTTAAAAAAAATCAAAGATGCAGACTATCGGATAAAATCATGGCCCTCTGGATTAGGGTCTCTGCTAAATTTACGATTTCCACTACGAGTCGGAAGAAACCTGATTTCTGCTCGCGACCCTAATCCAGAGGGCCGTGATAAAATTCACTGATTCAGTGATTCAGAATTTCAGACATCTGTAGAGATTGGAGAGAGTAATCAGAGTGTGTATTTAAATAGTATTTTTATTTTTCACTGATTACATTTACAATTTAGCCTATTTTGTTTTTGATATTTTTGTTTTTAAAAAAAGGCACAAGGCTCCAGCAGTCTCGACAAGAAATCATATATTCAGATATCGGGAGATGTGAGTGAAAGCAGTCAAATCACTGAAATGTGAATTTTTTTATGTACGAGACATATTGGCAGAACACACAAATGATTTCCAATTCTAATTGGTCAGTTACTCAATTTTGAAACAATTTCCACGGAATTCGGATTCTACCCCTCAAAGAAACGCCAATAGATAATCGTTTTTAACGTATTAATTCACCATTTTCGCTATATAAAAAATCAATTTGAAAAAAAGAGTCTAAACTATTTTACATAGATACCGAACTTTTAAACTAAACATATCGTGGCCCTCTCTCTCTGGCTGGGGATTGTCTCCACGCGGAAAACTTGCGTGTGGTTGTCTCGACTCTCGGAGAGGAAGTAATTATTTATTTTTCGAGACTACATAAATAAATACATCGAGGATCATACCATATATATTTATCCTCTACCCAGCCCCTAGAGACTACACAAATAATTACATCGAGGATCATACCATATATATTTATCCTCTACCTAGCACATAAATGAATACATCGAGGATCATACCATATATATTTATCCTCTACCTAGCCCCTAGAGACTACATAAATAAATACATCGAGGATCATACCATATATATTTATCCTCTACCTAGCCCCTAGAGACTACATAAATAATTACATCGAGGTAAAACCCTAAACATCATACCATATATGTTTATCCTCTACCTAGCCCCTAGAGACTACATAAATAAATACATCGAGGAT
>NW_014036318.1:0-2615 GCF_001186125.1 Sphaeroforma arctica JP610 | reverse complement strand
GTGTGTGTGTGTGTGCGTATATATTAATATATATATATATATATATATATATATATATGTGTGTGTGTGTGTGTGTTATATATAACTACCTTCTCACACGAGGTTTACCGTTATTCATATTTTCCTTAATTCTCTCTGATTTTTGCAGAATTACTTGATCGAGTGCTTCTTCGTCTGGGTTCTAGCGACACCGACGACAAACTAGAGAAGTCTATAAACAATTTCCTATGTCCAGTTCTCCTGAAGTTCGGCAGTGCCAATGCGGACGTGCGCAACAAGGTGAGCTTTTTGGGTTGACTTGCACTTAGCGTGCTACGAAACCGAGTGAGTAGGCGTTCTGTGGGTAGGATTAGTGTGGTATGACGGTACGCTGGTTGTTCCATGTGACGTGCCTGTGTTAGAAGTGGGTGGGTTCGTTTTGGTTGAGTATTGAGATACAGTAGATCAGTCAATCTCAACTGCGAGTCTTTCTTTTGAGTCACACAGCGCGGTACGTATCTGATCAAATACGGGTTTAGGGTTTAAACCCCTAAACCCTGAACCCTAAACACGTGGATGTGGACTTTTATGATACATATCGGTAGGTCTCGAAGGCCTGTAGAGTTGTTCGTGTGTATATAGCATGTGTTTACAGCGTGCGTGTGTTCTAGCCGGGTTGCCCTTGCACTCATTATATGTTCATAGCCACGTGTAGGTTGGTATTGGTTGATTCAGCGAGTGTCTGTCAACTATAGTCCTGTGGAGTGGTCTCGAAATCGGGACGATTTTATTTGGATTGCGCAGTATCAAAGGTCTTTTGTACTGTCGCCGACTCAATTTCAGAGTCACGTATCTACACACGTCTGTCAATAGTGAGCGCCTCTGAAGTGCTCCGTTTCAGCCAAATTTCTTTAGTCCTTCTTTTCCCACCGAATCTCAGGTCATGGAGTTGTAGTGCACTATGTAGTCATCGAGTGACTCACTCATTACATAACTAGTTATGTAGTCATACTCTTAGTGAGCCTCTCTGAAGTATTTCGTTTCAGCCAAATTCGTTTAGTCCTTCTTTTCCCACCGAATCTCATGCCATGGAAATACACTGTAGCTGATTGTGGTTGACTAAATCAAGGTATAACTTGTGTATGTAGTCATATTCACCTTGAACCCCTCTGAAGCATTCCATTTCAGCCACCCTACTTTATTCTTCCTTGCTCACATCGTCTACTCTCCGCACCATTGCCTGGGCCATGGCAGTAAAGTTCACTAGATAGCCGTTCATCCGATCACTGTGTAGCTATCCTGTGCAACTATACCTACCTTACACCTCTCTGCGGTATTCCGTTTCAGCTACTCTTCGTCTATCCCTGCTTGCCTACTTCCTTTACTTTCCGCACCAAATCTCAGGTCATGGAAGTGCTTACGCACATACAGAAGCGGGTCAAGACCACGCCTGGAATATTCCTACCCGCCGAAAATCTGATTCAGCAATTCGGGGACAAAGAGGTGTCTCCGGTGGTGCTCAATTTCACCATTATATTCTTAGACATTGCGTTTGCCAGGTATGTAAGTTAGGTTTACTGTCTGTCTGTAGGAGGGCCGTACGACTAGAGCGGTTAGAATCATACCTCTCACAGTCACAATTAGTATATATCAGCGTACCTCTCACAGTCACAATTAATATATATCATCTATACCTCTCACAGTCACAATTAGTATATATCATCCATACCTCTCACAGTCATAATTAGTATATATCATCCATACCTCTCACAGTCACAATTAGTATAAATCATCGTTTGAACCACACCTCTCACAGTCACAATTAGTATATATCATCGTTAGACCCATACCTCTCACAGTCACATTTAGTATATATCGTCGTTAGAACCACACCTCTCAAATTCACAGTTTGTATATATCATCGTTTTTATGCATGGGACGTTCTTAGATTGGCCATAGTGGATGGTCCGGGTTGCACAGTAAAAATAGAGTTTGTAAAGTTTTAATTTTGAAGTTTTTAGGGTTTAAGGTTTTAGCACCGACAGCTGTCATCACTTTGACTTATATTCTGCCTTACATTGTCAGTCTTACATGCAGGCGTGCGCGCATATAAGCTTACCTACCGTATGTGTCAATCCATGCGTTTGTAGAGACACACACGCGCACATACACACGCCCACACACGCACACACACATATATATACTAAAACCATTGCCGTATACTTTCTATCTGTGACACATTCAGGTTATCAACAGAAAAGCAATTAGAGCTTTTACCTGGGGTAGTCGAGATCCTACCCAATACCCATGCCAACCATGTGTACACTCTGTTGCGCCTGGTAGTGCCTCTTCTACCAAAAATACACATACCTACTGATCCCAAGGTCAGATGCGAAATGCTGCGGTTGCACGAGGTGAGTGATACGTTAAACCCTAAAAACCCTAAAAACACACACCAATATATATATATATATTTATATATATATAAATATATATTTATATTTATAAAAGATATTGGTGTGTGTGAAACGAGGTGAGTGGTACGTTGTAGGTAGCAAAATATACGACCTCTAACACGCACCCCTCACCCCCCCCGCGCGTGCGCTCCATCACACACACATTCAAACACACACCAA
>NW_014036319.1:0-2617 GCF_001186125.1 Sphaeroforma arctica JP610 | reverse complement strand
AACTAACCAACACACATACACAGCACTAACCAACACACATACACAGCACTAACCAACACACATACACAACATTAACCACAAAACATACACAGAACTAACCAGCACACATACACAGCACTAACCAACACACATACACTGCACTAACCAACACATATATGCAACAGTGACCACCACACATGCACAACATTACCAAAAACATACACAGACAAACCAGCACACATACACAGCACTAACCAACACACATACACTGCACTAACCAACACACATATGCAACCGTGACCACCACACACAAGCAGCCATGACCAACCCACACAAGCAACCACTACCCACCTGAAACCTAAAACCTAAACCCACCCCACGCTTTGCACACCTGCAGGGTCTTGCCGTTGGCGCTGTGGCCCTTCTCCATAGCGATATTGCGACCACTGGCCATTCGGCAGTTGACTACGCCTGTGGCTGTGTCGCGTTGGTCTTTGATGGGTAGCACGTAGTCGGTGGTGTGCACGCGAACGGTGGAGTTGGTGTGGACAATGTGGTGGCGAGGGGGCAGCACAGACCCACCGTCCATGCCCAACACACACACCACAACGCCATCGGGTACGGCGACGCAGATTTCATTGAGCTCGTTCCACTGCGCAAGCGAAAGCGCAAGGCCGTTAGGACAGGAGGGCAGATACTGTGGGCCTGTAAAACCCTAAAATCCTGAAACATACCCCACACCACAGGTACCACGAAGGACATGTGTGTGTGTGTGTGATATGAACGTAACACAAAGGACATGTGTGTGTGTGATTTGAACGTAACACGAAGGACATGTGTGTGTGTGTGTGTGTGATATGAACTGAAATGGGTGAGGTCTGGGCGTAACTAGTGTGGGGTTTCGATGGTGTTCTGTAGTAAAGATATTCTGACAGGTGTCTCAATGGTCAATGGCACACACATACACATGCTAGATCCATCTATCGTCAATATAATTGTGACTACCTTCGTGCCAGATGATCTGTGCGCGTCGAGTCAACATGCTTGCCCCACTGCCACTGACACTGCAGTGTGTGATGATGTGATGATGTGGTGAAGGGCTCAGGGAGAGTATAGCACAGTTAAGTCACTCATCTGTACTCGTGCTTAAGCCACTCACCTGTACTCTTAGCGTAGGTTTAAATCGGGATGGTAGCAGCCGTTCCCTGGCAGCTGTCATGTACACGTGCCTGGTGCCATTCCGTTGTGCGTTTGTCTGGGCTGTGGTGTGTGTAGCATGGGCTGTGGTGTGTGTAGTATGGGCTGTGGTGTGTGTGTGCGTGGCTGTGCTCCCTGTCTCGTCGTCATCGCTTATACATAGCACTGCACGCGGCACCTGGTGAGGGAGTGGAGAGGCACGCGCGTAAGTGGACACTAAGCAATGGCGTCAGAGGTCAGTTGGTCTTCGTATCGAGTGACAACATGACAGGTCAGCGTAAGAGATAGCACGAGCGCAAACCAAGTGGTAAACCCTAAACCCTAACCCTTAAACACATAACAGTGTCGACTAGGCCGGGCCGAGAGGCGTCAGCGTAAACTGTGGGGGCGATCAAACGTGTGCATATGAAAGGATTGGTGCTCGTTTAGGGGTTGTGATTTGTATTCAATCGGCGCACTGCACATATGGACAGTTCCACGTCATAACGTGCCAACTGATTCAGTGGGTCGACATCCAATGCCCATCGCACCATGACAACAAAACCCCCAAGTGGTTTTCCTAAGTGGGGTTTTTAAATGGTTCTTCTACGTGGTGTTGCTAAGTGGTTTTGCTAAGTGGTTTTTCTAAATGATTTTTCTAAGTGGTTTTGCTCTATGTGGTTTTTCTAAGTGGTTTGGCAAAGTGGTTTTCCAAGTAGTGTTCCTAAGTGGTTTTGCTAAGTGTTGTTGCAAAGTGGTTTTGCTTAGTGGTTTCCCAAACATCAGCTATTACATATGACAAGAGCCCATAGTCAAAACAAACAAACAGACCCACGTGCGTATACAAAACAAAGTGACCCACTGACCTCGTAGTGCGAGGGGGGTCTTGCTGCCCATTCAGGCGGTGGTTCAGGGATGTTTACCGCCCTGCCTCTCCTTCCGGGGTTCTGAGTATACTTCGCCGGTGCGGGGAAAAACGTCACTGCCACACCCGCCCGCACATTGCGCTGGAAACCCCTCTGCGCGTAGACGAAGCTGACGTTATCCGTTTCGCGTGGGGGGGGTGTCACTGCCCTGTCCGTGGCTGCCGGTGGTGCGTGTGGTTGGGTGGGTGGTGAAGGAGGCTGTGGACTGGTAGCGGGACTGGCGACGTCTGTTGGCTCGTGCTCCGTGATGGGCTGAGAGTGGACAGGATATTGATGCCAGGTGGTGGTTATGGACACTCACACACACACACACACACACACACACTAAACCCTAAAACCCTACAAAAGCAACCAAGACAAGCAACTGATACAAGTTTTAGGGAACAACCTAAAGGAGCCAAACCAATGTATGGCAATGGGATGAGCGAGGGCCATGACCACACAGCACAATAGGCGATCACAGCCGAGCGACGCATTGCATTTGACAGCAGCACTTCCCAACCACCCGCACACACACACACACACATATATATATA
>NW_014036320.1:0-2617 GCF_001186125.1 Sphaeroforma arctica JP610 | reverse complement strand
ACACACACACACACACACACACACACACACACACACACACACACACACACACACACACATATATATATATATATATATATATATATATATATACATATATGTAATATACTCCGCGCTTGTTTCGCCGAGTATATGCACTTTTGACCCATTATATACTTTGATATACCTGTGGGTGGATAGTTTCCACGTCGATGGCCTAACGCACACACCAATGCGGCCTACACATACACAACAGAGACCTTTATGGATGGAGGATACTGCTACGACTCGACATTGGACTCGATGCTGATGTGCATGATGTGGCAAGACAACTGCTACAACTTTCCCAACTACTTCGCACAGGGTAAGGTGATGCAGACAAATGTCCCCACTCCCACGTCTATGCGATCGCCAGGCGCCATGCAGGTGAGGGAGAGGGCTTGTGATGGGTTAGACATGTGTGGGTGTGTTTGTATGATGTTATGGAGTTGTAGTTGATATATATATATATATAGTTGTACTGGAATATACTGGTGAATCAAGACACAGTGTAAAGCAATTTGATGCCGACACATGTCCCCACTCCCACATCTATGCAATCTGCAGGTGTGGCGTGTAGAGACTGTTTTACAATATAAGTACATGCCACTGGCACATATGCACACTAACATTTATATATACATATCAATGCATATGCACACTATCTATATACACATATTAATGCATATTCACACTATCTATATACACATATTAATGCGTATGCACACTATCTATATACACATCAATGCATACGCACATCATCTATATAAACATATCAATGCATATGCACACTATCTATATACACATATCAATGTATATGCACACTATCTATATACACATTAATGAGTATGCACACTAAAGACTATCTTTATCCGTATGGAGGGTGATGCAAATGGACATCAACCTGGAGCACATTGCGCGCGAGAGAGGAATGTACGACGACTTAGTGCGAGACTCTACCAACAGAAAAAACATCATTTTAAATTTATTCACCTTTTACCCAAAAAACAAACAAACATCATTGTAAATATATTCTACCTATTCTACTTCCAACGTATGTAACATTTTCATTCATATATTTATATATTGAAGCGTATGTACATATTAAACAATATGTACGTATTAAAGTATATGTACATATTACCCCATGTGTACGTATGACAGTACAAGTAGATATTAAACCATGTGCTTAAAGTATATGCACATATTACCCCATATGTACGTATTAGCGGATATATACATAGTAAAGCGTACGTGCCTATTTTAAACCGTATATTCATCCACACAGGGGGTGATGCAGATGGAGCTGATCCTGGAGCACATTGCACGCGAGATGGCAATAGACGACAACTTAGTGCGCGAGCGTAACTTCTTGCGCATTGGTGATGCCACACCCAACGGTCAGATCATCACCGACACAGGCGGCGGTGACTTCACCTTGCCCAAGGTGCGTACGATATAGGGATTTGAGGTTTAGGGGTTTAGAGTGTGTGTTGTGTACGACAGTTTGTGGCATTAGGTGTATTCTGTACGACATATCTATGCGTCTCATCTCTGCGTCTTATGTCTTATGTATGCATCTTATCTATGGGTCGTATGTTTGATCTATTTGTCTTATCTATTCGTCTTATGTCTTATCTATGCGTCTTATCTATGCGTCGAATGTTTTTACCTATGTGCCTTATCTATTCGTCTTATGACTTATCTATGCATCTTATCTATGGGTAGCATGTTTTATCTATGTGCCTTATCTATTCGTCTTATGTCTTATCTATGCGTCTTATCTATGGGTATAATGTTTTATCTGAGTCTTATCCACGCGTCTTATGTCTTATCTATGGGTCTTATGAGACAGCATGTAGTGCTTCGTTTTACCTAGGTTACGAGCAGGATGGTGTGTGAGTTGTATGCACACTTGTCTGATCTCGTGTTACCCAACGCACGACTGTGCGTGTGTGGTGTCAGACAACCCTTGTGTTGTGTACGGCAGTCTGTGTGCCTTTTGAGACCATCTGTTTGTCCACTTCACACGCAGGAGACGACAGAATAGGTGAGTTTATGACAATTGGTCTAGACTCGCTCTTTTGTTCTCTTGTCCGTAAACCTCAGTTTAGGGTCTAGGATTTATGACGGTTTATATTCATTACTAATGAGTCATTTTCAACCGACTAAATGGTAGTCTTATCACGGCCTTAAACTATCCTTGTGCATATGCAATACTTATATATAACGATGATAGCTCATACGACCTACACACTTACCATCCAAATCCCCTACACACACACATAAGTCTGGGCACGGTGCAGGAGGACTGTAACTACACCCAGTGCAAGTAACATGCAGACACGGTCAATTTAATCAACCACTGCGTTTATCTCACTCAATGTACACCTGAGATAAAGAGGCTAACCTATATTCCACACACCCGTACTCCCTATATTCACTCCACACACCCGTACTCCCTATATTCACTCCACACACCCGTACTCCCTATATGCACTACACACACCCGTACTCACTATATTCACTACACACACCAGTACTCCCTATATTCACTCCACACACCCGTACTCCCGATATTCACTCCACACACCCATAC
>NW_014036321.1:0-2617 GCF_001186125.1 Sphaeroforma arctica JP610 | reverse complement strand
GTTTGTGCTACTTATATAAGTAAATATACCTTGTACTACTGTCTGTGCGTTGGCTGCGCATCTGATACCTTAAGCACGGATATACTTTTCAAATAAACGTTCAAAGTGGCACAGGAAAGACATGGGACACTTCAGGATGCACCTACAACGTATTTACTTTGCAAGCTTATCGCAAACAACAATGAAACATATCTTGCAGCTCTCCTCGATTAATCGTAGCGTTCAATAAGTCGTACCCAGTTCAACATAGCCTCTGATCATTTATGATGTTGGGTTGGCTATATAGCGTCCGGTGGCACTTGAGAACATTCGTATGGCATTCGCTATTGGCGTGCACAACTTGTACCCTAGATTTGAACTTATTATCGTGTTTTGGGTTAATATTGTACCGTCACTAGAGCTTGATTTGAACTTATTATCTTTGTGTGTGTTAATATTGTACCGTCACTTCAGCTTCGCGTCTTTGCTCGAGTAGCAGTAAATAAACCCCGCTGACCTAAATCGCCACCACGCAAACGCCGAACTAAACGCACCCGTACTATCACACACAACATCCCACGATCTATGGCAACAAACACAGCAAGCACCCACCACACTCGCCTATCGTTATGCACTCGTGTCTTCACGCAAATCTCTCACAACTACCACTCAGTTCATTGTTCCAACTTGGTTCATGTACAGCTGATGGGTCGCCGTATAAACTTGGTTTGTTTCCATTTGCAAATCTCTCACAACTACTGCTCAGTTTATTGTCCAATTTGTTTCAATGTACAGCTAATGGGTCGCCGTATAAACTTGGTTTGTTTCCGTTTTAAAAATATAATCAGCCCTTGGTCATGCGTTGCTACGCCAACACGGCCATTCGTTCAGTCTAACCGAAGCACTTGCGGACTTTCGATCTCCAACTATAGCCGAGTGACACACACTCGTGCGTCCCAAATAAATACAGTTCGGTACACTTGCATCTGTTGTCTCTGTGTGCCGCCCCAGGTCCATATATTGGCCACTTCAAAAAATGGCCGAAAATTTCCAGGGCAGTTTTGGCTTCCTCTCAACCAGCCTAATCCCACTATGCAAACCGATTTTGCGACACCAATTTTTGTGGTATGACACGGCGGTTGCACGAGTTTGTCTTTTGACTCTCACAGAGTTTGTCCTACTCAGACGTCACACTCACTTCCCACACGCACACCTCTGTAATTGTCCATTACCACCAACCACCCGTATGCACGCTACAGTAGAACGACCTGTGTCTCACTTCCCACACACACACATCTGTAATTGTCCATTACTACCAACCACTCGTATGCACGCTACAGTAGAACGACCTGTGTCTCACTTCCCACACGCACACGTCTGTAATTGTTCATTACTACCAACCACCCGTATGCACGCTACAGTAGAACGACCTGTGTCTCACTTCCCACACGCACATCTCTGTACTTGTCCATTACTATCAACCACCCGTAGGCTCGCTAAAGTAGCACTACCCGTTCTCCGACGCTTTGCGCAGTATTCGGTCGCTGAGCCGAGCGATGAGTCATCACGCCACTTACGCATGCATTCATCCCGTGTGTATGTGCCATACCACGCGTGCCTAGTGGGATGCAATGGCTCTGTCTCTGTTTCCGTGAGTGCGGCTGTGTTATAAGCACCAGACGGCTCGTTCGACAGGGGTGTGTGTGGTGTATAAGGACGTGTGGTGATACGCCCATATGTGCTGGCGTGGATCGAGCAGTTGTTCATGTGGCTGTGTCTGTACGACTGCCACTTGGGCTGGCTCTGGTGGTTCAATGAGTGTCTTCTGCGTACCTCTACAGTAACAGACTGTAAGCCTAATTGATTGCCTCTGCTCTTGGTGTGTACCTGCGTTACTGTAGGTACCGGTGAACTGGCTTGGATCAATCGATCTTAACAGTGGCTGTGGTATTGGTGTACAGGCTTGGATCAATCGATCTAAACCTACGTTACTGTAGGACTGGTGTAAAGGCTTGGATCAATCGATCTAAACTTGCGTTACTGTAGGACTGGTGTACAGGCTTGGATCAATCGATCTAAACTTGCGTTACTGTAGGACTGGTGTACAGGCTTGGATCAATCGATCTTAACAGTGTCTATGGTATTGGTGCGACGGCACAGTGTGTGTCATACGACACCGTCAGAGCCATGAAAAAAAATCGATTCCGTTCTTTCTGTGGGCAGTCCAAGCGTCTCGCGGAATTCGGGGCAAACTGCCAATAGTACTACATACATTTGGGATCGCCTGGCACTATTTGGGAACCCCTCCGACCCAATAGTAGAACTTGCAACCAGTGTGTCATGTCGAACGCCTTGATATGCTAGACTATGGCAGACAGAACAAGGTCCAACCACCTCACAGACCCAGGAGTGTACCACAGTCCTCCCATGGTCTAAGTGAAGGGCACATGCGTGTGCGATGATAGATTAACTAAAATCTTTGGCAATGCCAGTAGTCACCTCAGTACTACACTTCTTGACCAATGGATTAACTAAAGTCTCTGGCAATGCCAGTGGTCACCCCAGTACTACAATTCTTCACCAATGGATTAACTAAAGTCTCTGAGGATGCCAGTCGGTCCGACCCCAGTACTACACT
>NW_014036322.1:0-2619 GCF_001186125.1 Sphaeroforma arctica JP610 | reverse complement strand
ATGATCGTGAGAAGTTGTGAGAAGAGATTGTGTGTGGGTGGGGTGTCCTAACAAAAGAAATGGGAGTGTGTCAGAAGTGGTTGTGTGTGTACGCTATGTGTTCTGCTTATTGGGACGTGTGGTGGAGTACGAACAAAGATCCTGCTATATTGCACTCAACGAGTGTCCTATTACACTATGATCTATGGTCTGATACAAAACCAAGCTATGCATAGAGTGCTTGCCTCTGTTATAAAGGGATATAACTATATTACAGGTGAAAATGTGGGAATATAATACTGCGAGCCTATACGATATACGACGACACCAGGCTGCTAAGCTGCAAGGGTACACACACTCCCACACACTCCCAACAGAGGTGCGTCAAGGATGCGCAACACGAGTTAACTATAAAGATAAGATTTCGTGATAATGTACACACAGTATGGCAACACCCATGAATGAATGGGAGTGGTCGTATGTACAAGGCTAGTCTACCGGTGCGATGCCGTATGATTGCAGTGAGCCCTGTTTGAACCCCATGGACGCTCCTTAACTTAAGGGCAAAGCATGGACGGTCCTAAAATTCAGGACAAAGCATGGCCGGTCCTAAAATTCAGGACAAAGACGCATTATGTCGCATATCGTTTGAAACAAACTATGCATAACAGACAGGAACACAACTTCAACGACAAATGCCTATGCCAATGCAATGAACTCTTAAATGTATTGATAAACAGGTACACATACCAACTGAATGTATTTATACACATTTACACATACCAACTGAATGTATACATACACATATACACATACCAATTAAATGTCTTCATACCCACATACACACACCAACTGAATGTATACATACACATATGTACGTACCAATTAAATGTCTTCATACACATATACATATACCAATTAAATGTCTTCATACACATATACACATACCAACTGAATGTATACATTCACATATGTACATACCAATTAAATGTCTTCATACACATACATATAGCAATTAAATGTCTGCATACACATATACACGTACCAAGTGAATGTATACATACACATATGTACATACCAACTAAATGTATACATACACATATACACATACCAATTAAATGTCTTCATACACATATACACATACCAACTGAATGTACACATACACATATACACATACCAATTAAATGTCTTCATATACACATACACATACCAATTGGATGTGCTGGGCAAACAGCGCCACCCCGTCACTGCGTGCGTAGGCGCCGTTACAGAGACCTATGGCAATCTTGTAGAAGTCCATGGGCTGCTTAATCACTTTGTAATAGAGCGGCAGCTCACCTGATGAGTGTATTTAAAACATATGATTGGGGTTGAAAACGTTGATGGAGGTGCTTTCAGTAACATCTATTTGTAGAAGCTCATGACTAGTTGATGAATCTGTACTACAACGGAAGTTCACCTAATATTGAAAACGTATGAATATGCCAGAAAACGTAATGATGGTGTACCAGTAGTACCATTGACTGGTAGTAGTCCATGGATTGGTCTGACCACTTTTGCAGCACAGCGTAAGTTTACCTGGTCAGCGGTTGGTAAACAGTGAGCGCTTCTCTTCTATGCGTATCGAATGCGTACAGATACCCCGAAAACGTATTTAAGGTGAGTTGTAGAAACTGAGATGTGTGGGTCTGTGGTCACAGCAAGACATCGCCAGTTAAACGTAAAGCGTTAACCGTTGCGACAAGTGCAACTACACGCAAACCGTATCGACAGCCTTGTATTATATAGGGAATACGTTCAGTATGAGAAGTATGCCGCGTTCAGCATGTATCAACTACCACTATGCACTAACAGCATACATCTGAGCCGCAGTGAGTGTGGTAACGTTTAAAATTGAGTGGTAGTAGGAACGTACATGGTTAGCAAGGACACACTTGTAATCGTACAACATATACACGTTCATTCACACTCGACACACACAAGCTTGTATCCTCAACACGTGTACGCACCCATTCACACACAGAACACACATACACTTGTTTCTTTACCACGTACACACATACATTCACACACAACGTACACACACTGGTTTCTTTACCACGTACATACATACATTCACACACAAAACACACACACTGGTTTCTTTACCACATACACACACATTCACTTGTATCATTAACATACATACACTTGTAGTATAAACACATATACACATACATTGACACACGACACACATACGTTTAGTGGGCAGGATAGCAAAGTTGGTGATCAAGTAATCGGCCACATCCTCGTCTGTGTCTTCGACTTCTTCTCCGAAATCCGCCAGATTGACTGTCTGATTGGTCAACGCCTCATACATGACGTAGCATGACTTCTCCTGTGTGCACTCGAGGTCAAAGGGAAGCAACACCTGTACAGGAAGTACAGGGACAAACAGGGATAGGTGGGTAGGTCAAGGCATGGATGGGTTAGTATATGAGATAGATGTATAGGTATATAGGTATATATATAAATACATACGTATATACATATATAAATTCACATATACATACATACATACATACATACATATACCTACATACCTACATACCTACATACATATTGACATACATATATAAACACATACACACATACATACAT
>NW_014036324.1:0-2621 GCF_001186125.1 Sphaeroforma arctica JP610 | reverse complement strand
TATATACTACTATACTACTACTATACTAGTATATATATATATATATATATATATATATATATATATTATGTATATGCATATAGATGTCTATATGCACGTATTGTTCTAGTACCAATCGGTAAACATATACTCACTTTCTCTTCTTCACTCTGCGCTAGATCATAACTATTGTCTGATTGCCGTTATTTCTCGTTCTGGTATTGCAGGGAGTGCCAGCCCAGGATATGAGTGGTATGCATATGGACGGGGGCGCCGAAGCGTATAATGGGTACATGAATCGGAATGCCGTGCATATGAGTCAGGGATCAGTTGCCCAACCCCCCGCGCAATTGCCGAATAATAACAGTAAAAATAATATAGTTCAACAACAGCTACAACAACAACAACACCAGCAACAGCATCCACAACAACATCAGCAACAACATCATCATCAGCAACAACAACAACAACAACAACAACAGAAACAACAACAACAACAACAACAACAACCAATGAACGAACACAAAATACTGGAGCTGGCACAAGGCTTTATTAACCTTGCAAAGCAGATAACTACGCAACGCCCGAATCTGGACCCCTTCATTAAGCTGGTGCTGAATGTATGTGTAGTGTATCGGGGTTAGCATATGTGTGGTTTCTGTGCTGAATGTATGTGTATTGTAGTCTGTTTAGCGTATCTGTGGTTTTTGTGCGGAATGTATGTATAGTATACGTATATCGTTGCTACGTTACACCTTTGCTGAATGTATGTGTAGTGTAGTCTGCTCAGCGTATCTGTGGTTTCTGTGCGGAATGTATGTATAGTATACGTGTATCGTTACTACGTTACTCTATTGCTGAATGTATGTGAAGTGTAGTCTGCTTAGCGTATCTGTGGTTTCTGTGCGGATTGTATGTATAGTATACGTGTATCGTTACTCCGTTACGCTAGTGCTGAATGTATGTGTAGTGTACTCTGCTTAGCGTATCTGTGTTTTACTGTGGTGAATGTATGCATAGTAAAATAAGTGTCCTGTGAATGGTGTGATTATATGATACTCCATCGTTACAACTTTTTGCTATTGCTTTTGTACACTGTGTGTGGTGTTTATGTAGTGCACGGCGCGTACTATTTGTGTAATCTATGTTCAGTATGTTTTATCCATTATATTTCACCTGCTGTCTCATCCAGCCCTACTCGGAGCCCGTCCTTATTGTATGCGCTTAGTACTCGAGTCGTGTACATTTATATTACTTATTTTGAAACTTGACAGATGTAAGTATAATTCGGTGATACCTTCACTGCCTTACGCTCATGCTACCTGCATGTATAGTCCTAAGATGTTTTTAATAACTGGGAGCGGAAGGTAAATTTCAATTATCGACAAGCGACTTTTAAACTCGCTTAACGTATATATCTCATCGACATATCTGTATTATATCGACATGCGTAAAGCGGACTTCGACTGGTCCGTAGACTTATTGCTCCTGTCTGTTTGAAAGCGATATTCGATTTGTGAGTTCAAAATCGCCTGATACATGTACATTCCAATATACCAGTATAAAGGTTGTCTCGACTCTATGTAATTGGTTGTGTGGATTCCAATTTATTATTCGATTCACAGCCTCTAAATCTTATATGATATTGACATGTGTTTACTGGTATTGTGAAAATAAGTATTTGTTTCGATCTTTATACCTCGTGGTACATTTTTACTCTGGCCAATCAGTGTCGAGGCGGCTCTATGCAGTAGGCAGTGTCAATCCTAAATGGATGTTTAGCACAAATTTTGTTATTTTATGTTTCATGTATATTCTAGCAGTGTACAGTCAACCTCGGCTCTGTGCAATGGGTAATGTGAAATTCAAACGAATATTCAATGTATTTTTATTGTATTTAATAATGTATGTGTATTGTACCAAATCGGTGTAAAGTGGACATTGATTCGTTGTAAAGACAAATTGGTAGTGCGAATTGCATATCACTATTCAGTGTTCTTTTTAAATCTTATGACACGTATATTGACATGAAATTTCTATCAGATAATTATCGAGTGGAATTTAACTCTACGCAATTGGTAGTGTGTAATCAACATGAGTGTTCAATACACACATCTAAACCTAATAGTATATCTTGACTTCAACAAATCAGTGTGAATTACACTTCGACTCGATACATTTGGTAGTGTTAATGTATATTTATTATACAGGTCTAAATCTACATATGTGTACTCTTACCCTATGAAATCAGTGTAAAGTGGACTTCGACTCTTTCGTAGAAAAACTGGTAGAGGAGCGTATGCTCGATGTGTCTGGGCGGGAAGCATTCAAAACTCAATACAGACTGCGATTCCACGCACTGGGACAGTTCCGAGCGTTAAGACAGAGACAGCAGATGGAAGCCATGCAACGTACTAATGGTAGGTGGGTAGTTGACTCCCGAATGCTATTTTCCACGCATGCAGTTGATGTAATAGTATATATAGATATATATATATATATATATATATATATATATATATATATATATATATATATATATATATATATATATATATATATATATATATATATATATATATATATATATATATATATATATATATATATAGTATATATATATATATATATATATAGTATAT
>NW_014036325.1:1861-2622 GCF_001186125.1 Sphaeroforma arctica JP610 | reverse complement strand
AATGTATAATATATACATATATATTATGCATATATATAAATATATATATATATATATATATATATATGTATTACAAGAATATATTACAAAAATATACTCACAGCTTGCAGGCCGAACGTAAATATTGTAGCTTCAAACAGTATAAAGATCGGGCGCTGCAAGTTATCATAATATTATATTGATATCTATTCTTGCAATATATATACTATAGATGATGCAAGAATTAGCACATACCATGCTTGGAGATGATTGCTGTATGGTGTCGCCCACACGCAATCTTGGCGCCAGTTGTGCCCACGTCTTTCAAAGGCGTACGTTGGGTGACGGTTGTGCCTATTGCAGGATCCAGCCCGCATTGTCCCTCAGTATTTTTACCGAAACAAATGACCTTTCCATTTCTAAACAGGGAGTTGAAGTTCCGTAAGGATAGACAGAACCAACGACGGTCTAATATATATGTAGCTAATATCGCTCAAGTCCGACTTTGCTTCCAGAGAGGGAACACAAGTAGGGAATGTCGTGTACAGTCAACAGCTCAACAGCTTATAATCTTAAATGTGGTGAAGATGCATATAGCGAAGACGGCCCACTACAAAAACATTAATAAACACAAAATAAAGTGTATATTCATGTACATGTCTATAAATCAGTAATAATTATTAACACATATCTGTATGTAATATATATATATACATATATACATATATATATATATATATATATATATATATATATATATAATATATATATAATAATATATA
>NW_014036325.1:0-1288 GCF_001186125.1 Sphaeroforma arctica JP610 | reverse complement strand
GTGTGTGTGTGTGTGTGTGTGTGTGTATATATACATAGGCGACGTACTGTGCCTATTTATCGTTCATACGTGTCTTGCACACAATTCTCTACACACCTCAGCAGGATAACCGTATGGCCCATGCCCCCAACCACACTCTTCACGGGTGCCAGAGAGGCCACCTTGTGTGGAAACTCAACCACGGGTGGCTGTTGAGACCAATTATTCGGCAAAAAATATTGTCAAATAAAATATATTGATTAATTCAGCGACACATTGCGAGCACGTTGTGTATATTTCACGCGTCTGTTACTAGATGAGTATGCAGTTTTCCATCATACGCGCAAAACACCTTGTGCGAAGCCATACAATCAAAATATAAACACTATTCTACCAAGCACGTATCATACAGTACCAAACAGCCCAGATTGTTAACAATTATTCACAGCCATCCATCACGTATTACCTACACGTATGCTACGTCATAATAACTCGCAGATTCAACCCGCATGCCCAATTATTGACCAAGCACAGCTTTCGCGGCCCCTTACTTCACAACGATACCCTTCACTCGGCGTGCACCTGAAAAATCAGACATGTGAACCTGTTCGTACCGACGCATAGACAACACCAGCAGCAGAGTAAACGAGCGAATCGCTACAATCAGCCACCACAGGTACATAGCTTACCGATGGCTTCCCCTTGCCGTACGAAGCACACTTGCCATATCGGTTGCTGCCCCACATGAACAAAGCACCTTTGGAGTCTATAGCCATGCTGTGTGTGGCGCCCGCCGCTATATACACTGCCGTATATAAGTTTAAAGTTGAGATTGTATCAGATGAGCGATAGAGTATGAAAGTGGGACGGTGGATGTATACATACTCAATATAAGGAGAGCGCTTGAATGTATATTGTTGAAGTGTAGGTATGGGCCTGCACGTCTAAGATGATCACCTTGTTCAGTGAATTGTCCACAGAACGTCCCATGCTAAATACGCCCACATGCACACATATATAAAACAGTGTGCGTTCGGTTGGTATAAGGCTACGCACACGCTATTATAGTGGCAATACATACCAGGCCCACAATTCAGAGGCGGGCGCAAGTTTGTACTTACCTATATCACGAAGTCGAGGTATTTTCTTGGGTTCGCATGCGTAAGCTTCCGTCCCGCCCAAACCCAGCTGACCCCAACGATTGTAGCCAAGCGCATGCACAGTTCCGTCGCCTGGTACACAGAAAGGCGAGAAAACGATTAGAGTCGCTCGAGTGTATCGCAAAGATTTATAATGTACACGTCCATTT
>NW_014036326.1:0-2624 GCF_001186125.1 Sphaeroforma arctica JP610 | reverse complement strand
TGTACATATATATATATATATATATATAATGGCTGTGCTAGTGTGGGCACAAACATACGTGCGTGTAGGTACATATACAGCATGTGTATGAGCGTGCAAAAGTGTTGACTAAGATGACCACCTAGCGATGGAATCAGCTACTGAATATGATCGACTTTCGTGCGTACAAATCATAAGTAAGATATTGTATGTACATATAGAGTATCATATTTACAAAATAATACACACACGTATTGCATACAATGCGTGACCCGAGTACAGTGTTCGGGTTGATGTGTACATGGCATGTGTGTGCGTGTGCCTCTTATATATTTCAAACGAATGACGTTTGATATGATATGTTCTTTAATAAATGTCAGCAGCCGTTCAACATAAGCAACAGAGCATACAACGGCATTAGTATGGGCTATGCAACTACAACGAACATTCATCGGCTCGTTTACTACATATATACAGTCACATACTGATTTATACTGTGTTCATAATAAGCAGGAAGACGCCTACCTACCGTTGAAAATGCTGGACACAACAAGCACACACCCTTTACCAAAACATACCTGAATGGGAGTTAGCAGCCGTTTGACATACAGCGCCAAGCCATCAATGTGCACAGGTGTTGTGTTGATAGAGCTACCGTAGGTAGGATTATTAAAGGTAGTATTGGGGTAGTTGTTGTACGTGCTCGGGGGAGGGACAGTTCGGTATATAGAGAGAGCATCCGTCAGTGGCGGTTCAGTGGCTGAGAAGAATGCCTTGAGCATACACTGTACAGAGGGGTGGTAGGTATGGACGGTATCAACACACCACATATGCTACACTACAAAAGGGGATGGTAATGAGAGCGAAATTATATGTTATGCAATAAATAACTAGCAGGAGGTACGCGGGAAGGGTATAGAGACGGAACTATCCTATATATATATATATATATATACATATGACTTTTACACACCTGAACAACAGCCGTGTCAAGATCGGCTTCACATATCAACGCAATCAGCATTGCAGCATCGTGATGTGACTGTGCGGTATATTTCTCTGCCAGAGTTTCGTCCAACATAATCTTCTTAAGTTGGTCGATGGGTCTGTGCAGTTGCAGTATGAATTGGTGCACATAAATATAGCAAATATATACATACATACAAACATACATTATATTTATATATAAACACATACACGCTTCGCTACTACTATTTCCCTATGTGAATACACGCACACACACTACCTAGACACACCAGAGGTACAGATACACTCACACTACCTGTAACTCTCGGCTACACAGATACACATACGCTTTCAAAGACGCACCAATAGACAGCCCTGTACTGGTACACATACACACACCTAACAAGTCATAAACACGAACACAGCATCCAAAACCCTAGGAACCCTACAGACCTTAAACCTAACAAGCCATAAACACGAACACAGCATCCAAACCCTAGGAACCCTACAGACTTTAAACCCTACACCATGCACCCAAACACACATATACCCACGCACACGCACACACAAACCCACCCACCTGGCCTTGGTGATGGTGTAGATGCCGTCGCTGCATATGACGCTGTAGGTATTTGCTGGCAGCCAGTACTGTCGCAGCATCTCATTATCACGAAGTACACTCGCGTGCGTAAGGTTAGGCAACTGCAGCAGTTCGGTATACAAATTGGCTTGTATTTCCACCACAGTTGTGTTGGTGTCCAGCAAGTACGTGTAGGCATCACCCCACAGCTCGTTTTGATGCTCGCTGATAAGCCGTTGGAGATGGAGATGAGATGGATATGGCAATGGGATGAGGATGAGGATATATATATATATATATATATATGCGCGTGTTGAAATATGGTAAAATGGTGTGTAGCTTGTAAGGACATGTGGGTACATATGTAGATATACACAGAAGCCCAAGAGTACTAACACAGAAATCATGCGCAAGACCACTCTATATGTGTCATATGCTTATCCTACTGGAGATCGCATGTATACATTACATATGTATATGTGCGCGGTTTCTTTTAGCGGAGAATAGGCTGACTATGGCACGATTCCTATACTATAGTAGGCCTATGAGCACATATACAGGCAATGGTGCTGAGCTAAATCTTGGATTTCTTGGATTGCAAGGATAAACTATTCGCAAACAAACAAACAAACAAACTGTATATACATACATACATACATACATACATACATACATACATACACACACACACACAAAAACACACGTACACACATACACACACACACAAACATATATTTATATATATATATATATATATATCCATAATAATATACGCATCTAGTACGTACATATCTTAGCATACATACATATACATCTGTGCATCCACATGACTACACACCCTGTTGCATACTGCGGTCCCACACACAGCACAGCACCGGTTGCATCGTCGTTGGTCGCCTCCGCATCTTCTACCATCAACTGACCCGCATCTACCAGAGCATTGGTATTGGCCACAAAGGCAGCTGTGATGGAGATACGGACACATGTTAGTTAATTAGTATATGTATATGTACACACAGTTATGGTATGGTGTTGATGCAGGTGTGCCAATAGAAGTCAATATTGTGTATTAATAAATAAATACAAATATAGAAACATA
>NW_014036327.1:0-2625 GCF_001186125.1 Sphaeroforma arctica JP610 | reverse complement strand
TATTATATATATATATATATACTATATATATATATATGTGTGTGTGTGTATGTGTGTGTGTGTGTATGTATATATCTGGCCACGAATATTCACTCCAACTCCGGGTACATCAGCATCGAGAGAATTGGACTATCATTGTCAGATCATGACATAGCTCCACGAGTCTTCGCTTGGATTATGAGTATAGTATAACGTTCTCATCCAGTTGGCGATATTCACGACTTGAAGCACGGGAGGCTCAGACCCCCACAGGCCATGGATAAGATCCAGTAGAATACAATCTGGGTGTGTCAAAGGGCCGTAGATACATGTGGGGGGAGATAGATAGGACAGATAAGACAGATGTAAACGTCACACGCCTCTACGGGAGATAGACAGGACAGATAAGACAGATGTAAACGGGAATCCCGTATTCTGAGACTTGGAGGGAAGAACGATGGATCATTTAGGAAGATAAGTACACAATCCACGAGAGTGCCGCTACATCCACTCCCAAGAACATAGACTAGACAGCTACGCGTCCTAAATCAAAGCCCCTTTCTCAGGTTATAGGTGCAGCCCTTTCTAAGGTTATAGGTGCAGTGCCAATCTGAATGTTCCGAATGCCGCTACATCCACTCCCAAGAACATAGACTAGACAGCTACGCGTCCTAAATCAAAGCCCCTTTCTCAGGTTATAGGTGCAGCCCTTTCTAAGGTTATAGGTGCAGTGCCAATCTGAATGTTCCGAAATGCTTGCTTGAAAGGACACACAACCCATCAGTGAGAGAGAGGGGGGGGGAGGCTATATACGGTAATATACGATAAACACTCTTGGTACATACCGCCAATACCATCCCCAGTAGGATAAGCATTTTGGTATTCTTCCACCACATCTTCCGCTTAAGGGCTGTGCTCTTCTTCTTGAACTGAAACGCCTGTTGGTTGAGGTTGTCGGTCTGTCCCACCAACACCTCAATCTGCTCGCCCCGTTGCATCACTTTCTCTGCGCATTGGAGAAGAAGCATGACAATAAGGAATGCGTATAAAAACAACGCGGGATTGATCGCTTTTATAGGTATATGTACAAGCATGTATATACACAATGGCGTATGATAATTTTCTCCGACTATGAACATATACACAACGTTGATATAGATTGGTGTAGATTAGTAGGGTCGTAAGATAATCACGCATATCTACATGCAAAGGTCACACTGTCGGTTGTTCTGTTTGTATTTCACCCTTTTCTTGGCACCACAAGAACATCTGAGAATGAACATCCCTTCAAACCACCTAAAACACGGAACGTCTCTCATATTTTCTTTAAATTTAGCATCTGACCACCACAACGTTTACAACGTTTTGTATACCGTTACAGGTAATGAAAAACACCGTCCCGATTAACTCCGATCAACAGATAGTATTACAATACGCTTTGTTCATCTATATTGACAGTATGGCGGACCATAGCATAGAATAGAATGACTGTGCCGTTCTCGTGCTAACTAAAAGGCAGCAATAAACACTACACGATCTCACCTATATTTTGTACCATGACTTTCCTCACGTCGTCTACCTCACTCCTCACCTGTCGAAGCCTGCATTGGTAGACAATAAAGTGCACAAACTGAACGTCAAGCTAAAAAAACACTACCCATAGACCTCTAGCGATTCCAGCGATACAGATTAGTAAGCATGTCTTTGTGTGGGAAGTATATGTATCCGAAGCGGACATTGACACGCCAAAGCGTGCAAACGCTTTGAACGTAATGGTGCACACACCCTTGTAGCGGCTGCACTGATAACGCTAAACGTATATACCTGCGCGGATGAGATATATATCCATAGTCGACACCTACACCTATACTGGTGTCTATGTATATGTGTTGAGCTCGAAACCCTAAACCCGCTGTTACAACCCTAAACCCACTGATACAACAAGCTACTCACCTATCCGCGGCAGGGTCTGATGAATAGTAGTCTAACGAATGCTTCAAGATGGGCCCAAAGTCTCGGTTGAACGCATACTCGCCGGCTTCATCCAGATCGTTGCCATGGTGACCGAGAAACTGAGCTTTGATCTCCACCAGAAATGAGAAGGCGATCTCGCGCGGGAAGTCATGATCGCTCAAGCACAGGTACTGCACACCACCATGTGAGACATAGTGAAACATAAACCTATAACCCAACAAGAAAAGAGCGAAGATGAGTCACCCCTCATAGTCGTACACAGCGCACAACACCACGTAAGATATAGTGGAACACCACTCTGCCCACTATTGGGACGAAGCGACCAGAGACAGGACTATTTCTAATTGTCGTAATGTGGTAGTTAACTAAAGCACGAATGCTGGATACAACTGTGTCAGACGTTATGGAAAGCAACCTTGCATAACAATGGTCATACATACATGCATATATACATACATACATTCATACCCACACACACACACAAACATACATACATGCATACATACACTAATGCATATATATATATGTGTGTGTGTGTGTGTGCGCGCGCGCGTGTGAGTGTGTGTGTATGTATATATATATATATATATATATATATATATGTATGTATATGTATATAATACATATTAATATATGCAAGTATGTGTGTGTGTGTGTGTGTGTTTACAAGTA
>NW_014036328.1:0-2627 GCF_001186125.1 Sphaeroforma arctica JP610 | reverse complement strand
TATATACATATTTAAATGCATGTGTCTGTTGATATATTTATGTTTGATTGTTGATTCCATCTTCTATTCTATTTACGAAGATGTTCGTTGTTATTCTCGTTTGTATGTAGTATTTAATGCTCGATGACGGACGAATATGAAATGGTTCGCAATAATTCGTTTGTTGCTGGCCTATAAAACCACCTTATACTAGATTCTATGCGCATTCGAAATGAATTTCTGTTGTCAGAGAATATTAAGAGCTTGCAGTTAATTAGGAGTGCCACTTCGGCTTTTGATTATGCTGGTTTTATAAGCACGTATTTGTTTGTTGTATAGCTGGTATATCATGTGTTTCACGATGAATAATTTAGCGACCTATCGAAGTGAATCACTTGTTCTCCGTATACGAACATTTTTTTGTGTGTTTTTCGTGCTTCCACATCATGGAATATCTGCAGTATAAACACTTTACAGCCCAATTTGCACCTGATGAAATGCTCGCGGGAGCCTCGGTGCGGCTTGTTCAATTGTAGTTGGTTATACCCGTAGAATTGCATAGTATAGATGTACATCTTGCCAATATTCAAGTCAATCTGAAGCTTCTAGCCAGCACCGGGCCAGTTCGCTAATGGTAGTTTGCGAAGGTGTTGTATTCACATATATCATACACGGGATACTGCCAGTTAGATAACATTCAGTCGAAATGTTCATCAATCTTGTGTGCTTTCCCACAGCTGCCTGGGTACATAGTAAACCTGTACGCGGTACTCAAAATTGGTGCTGTTGTCGATTGAATAGCACGTTCTGAACTTCATGCCGTTGCACAAAATAGCAGATGTACCTAGGCGTAACTTGCAACGCACAACGACTTTTCCCATTCACAGTCCTCAATGTGCCACTCTATATACATACAATTCTGTCACGTTGTTGATACTAAACTCTAATCGCAAAATGACGTATCGCAGAGCCAAAGTATCCGCCCAGAAAAAGGCTGAAGTAGAGAAAGAGGCCGACGAAGCCGAACGAAAGGCAAGAGCTGGTGGTTCAGTCAAAGAAGACGAAATTGAGAAGTTGGAGGTGTGTCATTTGTCCAAGTTTTCGTGTCTTGCTAACTCCGCTACAGACACAAAATTATTGTCGACCTCGATGGTTCATGGTTGTAACTATTCCAGTCGTGTTTATTTGCACTGGGTTTCTATCAATGTCTGCCTTGCATCATATATTTACATTCGTCAAAATCTGCAAAACTCTGCGATCATTTGTGCGATGTCAAATTTTTGTGGAGGGTTGCTTTTGTATAGTATATCGCGCGGTATTACTGAGGCGCAACTTGCGTTGCACGTATTCTGCATTCTGCGGTTTACTCTCAAAGGTGTAGAGATAAAGCTCATCATTCACCGCCGTAGCCCTTAAACGAATCACTGGTCATTCGGCGTTTCGATTAGCATAGACTGTACACACTTGGTTTGTTGACTAGAACATATTTGAGTTTTGGCAGCATTTTTGGATATGTGCTTTGTGTGTGTTTACGATGTTCATGGTACCAGGCTCCGCATTCACATAGATGTACTAATTAGCATTTATTTTGATTGCAGGATGGCATCAGAGAACTGAAATTACAACACACAGGCATTGAACAGCAAGCCGAAGAGCGTGAAAGAAAAATCAAGCAACTGGAGAGAGATGTAGCCAAGATGAAGTCTGACCTTGAGGCACAGAATTCTAAACTGAAGAAAACGTAAGTTATTATTCCAGAGATTCTTTGGGGGTATATACATATAGAGACGCTCTTTTAGTACTACACGGCTTACATTTGACCTGGGCCTGTTAGTGAATCACGCGTGTACATACACACATATAGCGTTCGGTGTTACATGTTTCCAAATTTATATATAAAATGCGATTGTGATCTGTGCGTATCATATTGTTTTATCAATATGTCCTGATTATCGTAAATACACCATCCACAGTGGCGACTACGCAAAACAGGTAGAAACCCTTGACGCTGAGAATGCGTCACTCAAATCCAAGGCAGAGGACCTCGAAGATGCTGTTCAGGCGGCCAAGAAAGAACACGCTGCTGTGAAGAAGGAGCTGGACGATACACTCAAGGACCTAGCTTTGTAAACTATGACCCTTTCTGTTCACTTTTAATAAATCGCGCGAGGGCTATTCTTGTGCGTAACATTGGAATAAATTCAACCCTTCGTAGTTTGTCATGTCGATCCATTGGGCTTTGTAGTTTTGACTGTTTCGTGCTTCTTCAAACGTTTAATGACACAGAATGACACTATGAGATATGAGAGTGCGCTTGTGCGTGATTCCGTCGTATATTTGTTACGTTCAATATTGATAGTGTCCCAGAGCAAAAAATATGGAGAATACGTGCGATTAGAGAAGCCATAGAAAAGGCATGTCGATGACAAGAAAGCCAATAGTTAATTACCGATGAGTTTATTTGTATAGAAACTATCAAAAAGTGCTGCATATGCTCTGTTCGCTATTTAAACATTGTCATGATATAGGAACACACATGCACACAATATAATGAAGATACATGCGTATGTATGTGTATATGTATAAGATGTACGTGTATGTACATGTACATGTAAATGTAAATGTCTATGCATATGAATATATATACG
>NW_014036329.1:0-2628 GCF_001186125.1 Sphaeroforma arctica JP610 | reverse complement strand
CAAAATCCACATCTACCAATATACATACAACAGCATATACTTATACTTATTATTTACTCACCGTTATACGTTGTATCTTGCCGGTCGCCGTAAGCGCTGATCCGCTGCTATTTTCTCGTCCTAGTGTATACTCGCCCACCGTTAGTGCTGATCCGTTGCTTTTGTTTCTCCTTAGTGTGTACTCTATTGTATACGGCCGGTGTAAGTGCTAATCCCCTGCTGTCTACTCTCCCGAGTGTATACTCTATTCTATACGAAAATATGGCTGTAACACAAATATAAAGCAATATATATATATATTAGTAGAGTTTTACTATGCCCTATTTAAATATATAACTCGCCGTCAAAACCAAATTTGGACCAAATTCAGGACTATTACTGATCGAGCCTGAGAAGTATTTAGTGAGAACTTTGAATGATTTGAAAACTTGGCGGTCAACAGAGGGCCGGCGGGTAGGGGCCACGGTAGGGCCCTGACTTCTCAACGGCCAATCAGCAACAGGACCTGAGTCTGCACTCTGCTAAGGTCCTAACAGGGGCATATTTAATTACACTAACCCAAAATTTAAATCCAGCTATAAAAATCCGAAACTATAAATATAATCTTCTCGAGTGGTTTAATTTAAAACTGTATTCAGCTTGACATTTTGAAATTTTGCAATTTTGGTTGGCCAAGGTGGTGACCCAGATTTCTGGGGCACGAAAATCGAAATATTAGATATAGTGATTTGGCCGATTTTTATTATTATTGCAGTTTTGGAGAGCTCACCAAAAGCCGAGTGCCCTGGGGGTTTAAAAACTAAAAAATTAAAATGGTTCATAGCCTTCAAAATTATACAAATGGTTGGTTCAAAAGTTATACGTGTTTGAAAATCGACCGGAAGACCCCGGTTCCTTCTTTGTGTGCACCATAGTCTTATAAAGTCGGGACTCGGGCGTCAGGACCAGGACTCGGGCATCAGGACTCTTGTAGAGGTACCAGTTACCACTCTATCCGTGTGGCAGCGGACTGGCGCTCCACTCTCGGGCCTCGGGCCTCGAGCCTCAGCCCTCAGCCCTCAGGCCCTCAGCCGACCGCCAGACTCTGTCCTTCTCCAAGAAACCGTGTGAAATTACGAGCAGTATTATTTCGGCACGAGTCTATATAGTGTTATATGTCTATCTTCACCAGGCTTTTCCCGAAACCACCAATTAAGAATGAGACATTATTTGACTATGTGACTATGTGTATAAATATGTATTGTGAACGAAGTCTGGCTGCGGGTACATATTTACATATTTACTCCGTAAACATAGGACATAGGTACATACAGCGGGGGTTTTTTATGTAATTTAAAAAAGAAAAAGAAAAAAGAAATACAATATGAAAATATATTCATACGTAAGTACTAAATACAGGTACAGTCTACTTACAAGTTGGCATCAGTACTGACGAAGTATTTACATACATCTGCTGCGTATCCCAAAGGTTACTTTTCATAAGATCCGCTCCATATAAATATAACTGGCATATTGCAGTTCGAACAAAACCAGCACTGTATGTATAGTGCGAAATATTCTTCAAAACTCATTGTACTGACTACGACCTCAAGTAAGAAACAGACTCTTACTGTTGAATTGAAGCATCCCCGAATAAACCACACTCGTAGAGAAAAGAACTCTTGTAAGATTTCATCTAGGTTCTTAGTAGCACGGGTTGTCTCAAACACAATTTTCAATCTTCATTTACATATATACGTGCTCTTTATGATGATTAGTGACGAAGGCGAAGATGCGAACGCCCCCGTGTGTGTGTTCAAGAAACGAAGAGGGAATAAGAGTGCTAGTAGATGCCGTATTGGTTCGGGGAAAAGAACTACTATTAAGAACAGTCGAAACAGTGGCAGTGATGCCGATGATGCGTCTGACTCGCAGGATAGCAGCTCATACAGTGGGAAGGGAAATATCGTGAGAGTGGATCGGAAACGTGTGCGACTGAATGTTTCTGGCACGAATAGGAACAATACACGGCGTGTGAAACGTGGTGGAACAGCTCGGAGCGACAATGCAGATAATCAAAAATTCTGGCTCGGAGGAGGATGGGGATAAGGGTGGTATGGGGTCTATTGATATGGTGACTGGGGATAGTGTCGTGGGATTTGCGAGAGCCTCCCGAGGTGATATGAACAAGGATACACATGCAACGAGTGCAAATGTAATAGATGGTAGAGAAGACGGGGAACGCAAGGAAGTGAATGGGAATATACAAGCGCGTGTGCCAGGTAGTAGAGGTGCTAATGTTTCAAGTTTTATCAAGCCTGGACCCCAGAAAGCTTCCGCCAACATCCGTGTGACTTCTAGATTTGATTACCAACCGGATGTATGCAAGGACTACAAGGAAACGGGATATTGTGGCTTTGGCGATACTTGTAAATTCATGCACGATAGAGGCGACTATAAAACGGGGTGGCAACTAGATAGGGAATGGGATAGCGGTACATACGGTAAGAAGCAGACTGATAACCAAAGTAGTGATGAAGCAGAGGAAGAAATCCCCTTTGCTTGCTACATTTGTAGGGAAGAGTTCACTAATCCGGTGGTGACCCGGTGTGAGCACTACTTCTGTATGAAGTGTGCGCTTGAACACTA
>NW_014036330.1:0-2629 GCF_001186125.1 Sphaeroforma arctica JP610 | reverse complement strand
TTATATCACTATAGACTCATAGAGGTGTGAGCAGACTGCAGAGAGTGAATCGTCTTTTTTTTCATTTCCCACGTGAATCCAGGCATGATGATGGCCATCACTGACTATAAAAGATTATTATGTAAACACAGAATTTACACATGTTTGATGTTTCCTGTTTCACAGAACAGTTGTTTCGATTATTTTTAATTTTTATTTTATTTTAGTTTTAATGTATAAAATATAATTATTTTAAACTATCCCGCAATACGCACTGGTAAAGTACCGGTCACATTTTTCAACCAATAATGTACCGCTAATATACAAACTCTGTGGCAACGCCGAGTAAATCCTCTATACTTTTATATCTGTCTGAAAAATCACGCAACTGATGAGTGATGAGTCTGTGTGACTGTGTGTGTCAGTGTGTGTAGATTATACACTGCAATAAAGTTAAACGCACAGTGACAGGGTGAGGCGGAAGTATGCGCAATTGCGCGTTGTCGTCTGTTTGTATGACTAATAAAACTACGTGTGGAATTATAAGCAGCAGTGAGCAGTCTCTCGCTCCAGTAGAGAGATGAGTCGGATTTTCACTTTCATAAAAATACATAAATAAAAGTAGGGATGATTACATTACACTCGATACACTCTGAAACGTTACCGATACTTAAAGTCATGAACTAAATATAAAGTCGCATAGTTAACTTTCATTCGAACACATATTTGCTTTTAAATTAGACAATCAGCTAACCAGCAAGTAGAAAATTTGATTTCCTCCGATTCAAAACAATAGCCCAAATCATTCACCATGGGTCGCTCTTCGAAGAAAGATAAATCACAGTCTGCACCCCCTCCAGTCACGTATATGGTTACACCACCCGAAGAAGAAGAGAAACGAAAGCAGACCGATGCTAAAATAGCTCGCACACAGAAAAATGTGGATCAAGTATGTTTCTTAGCCTGTAGCAAGGGTGTGTATTAGACCTGCAGCGTACTATCACGATTCGATATGCTGTTTGATGACTGGTTGTATGTACTACGAGAAAGAAAAAAGTTGTAACTTTCTTGATGAGACTTTGTTGATGCAAGTTGACTAAAGGGTTGGTACTAGCACAAGCGATGTGAATATGCTTAGGATCGGTACATAAGAGCAGAAGAAGATAGTAGTTTTAAGACGGTAATTCCAGGTTCAGTTGATTTGCACTAATATTGTATTCACATGCTTGCAAACAGGTGGTGGATATAATGAAGGATAACGTAGAGAAGGTTTTGGAGCGCGATGAGAACATATCAAGTAAGAGTTGAATGTCCTATAACTTGAGTTTATGACTTTATTCCAGCTGTGAGTTCAGTATATCTTCAACAGTGAAAAATTTATTTACATGAAATACGCTCGCTTCAAACTAAAAACCAGATCTAGAGTCGCAATCGGAGAAACTACACGGCAGGACGAAAGCCTTCAAAAAAACAGCCAAGGATGTCAAGGTTTTGCATCGGTGAGTACGCTGATTTGTGTTTCTGAACTGTGTTTCTCAGTACGTATGTACAAGGTATCCCTGTTCTGTAGAAGCTTATTCGATTGCAGTTTATATACGTATCCGTATCACCACCCAGTTCCAGTTTCTAGTTCCATCCAGATTCATGATATGCATACAAAACAACTAATAGTATAAAGTCTCCGAATGCTTCAGCACACAACTCTAAGCGGTTCGTTTTGGCATGCATACTACCTGGAAAAGTCTGACGGCTGCTGAATGATCTTTGAGCATGGTCACACAAATAGCAACTCAAATTTCCTATTTTTTATATCTTCACAGCAACCGATACTGGAAGTGGGTGTGTCTGTTGATCAGCGTATGCCTGTTTGCCAGCCTGATCATCGTACTCGTCCTCAAACCCTGGAATTAGACACTAGTCTTCATTCGGACTAACCAGCTCGGCATATCTTAACGCGAACTTCGCGCCGAAACAACCTGAAAAGTGATACGGGCTATGTGCACATCGAGCACTTCATTGCAACATTTCCAAGCAAAGAGTATTACAAAATACGCATTCAGGCGAAGATTTGAAAGTCATACAGCAGTGGAAAAAATGCAAGCATCTACAAATGTATCTTTGCACATCACGAGTTACTTAAAGCATAATTTGGAGTACGCATTTCGGAGCTGATAAGACTCTATCTCCTCCTCTGCCAGCATGCAAAGTCCCAGCAAAACGCGATACATACTTGTATCCACATATGTTTTCGCAACGTAGGCCCGTCCTCTAAAAATCCTTCTGGGTACATGTATCCATCAACTTAGGGCATGTGCACCAAATGACAGGATATGTGAATGCTGCTACTAAAAACAAATTGTACATATAACGACCCTGTTCCGCGCTGCGTAGCAGAAAAAAAATAAAGATATGGTAGGCATACAAGGTGAATCTACATATGATCCAATTTTTTAAACAAATTGGTATATTCAAAACTACAAAGCGAAATCGCAAGACAGAATTTCATTTAATTATATATACATAAGAACAATATGTATATATATATATATATAAATGCGTTTGTGTGTGTGTGTATGTGTTGTAGGCATATTAATAATTATTCTAACTATGTATGTATGTCTGTCTGTATGTGTGTATGTATGTATGTATG
>NW_014036331.1:0-2629 GCF_001186125.1 Sphaeroforma arctica JP610 | reverse complement strand
TATATATATTATTTATTATATATATATATATATATTATATATATATATATATGTATAAGCACAACAACACATAAACAGTCATACAAATTTGTACACACTCATACACATTTTCCATATGTGCACATAAATGTACAAATACATCAAATGACGTGTAGACTATGCATACGCGCACCTCTCTATATATAAGCTCCGTCAAACAATATACCGTATGGGGCTGATGAGGCACTACTTCCTCTAGTACTATAGCTGGTACAACCTCCAAGGGAACAACAGGTTACAATCAAGTACGTTCTCGTATACACAAGAACGTACACAATTCGTACAAGTAGAATTGTTGTTATGTATGTCATCTAATTGCAAGTTCTTTCATACTCTATATTGATACATAAACTATATACTGATACATACATAGAATTATATATATACACTTACAAAGACATATACTTACAAAGACATATTTATTCGATATGTATACAAATATACTTGATACAATTTATTGCCGACCCATAGATCAGAAGTCTAACAATATGGTTCTTGAACATCCATCACCATCGTCCAGATCCTGGAGACTACGGCGTGAACTGTCACCTCTTATTGGTGTGTTCGTAGCGGATTCTCAGCAGATATTCTGCATGGCCCGCCCTCTGGATAAAGTCTCGAAGAATGACGGCTCCAGGAAGACGCAATTTTTCCACGGAGACTCTATCCAGAGCCTAGAGCAGAGCCTTCTGCTTTCTTAGAAGGCTATGCATATAGGGCTATGTTTTCTGATTAGTGATTTCAACTTTACAAGACTGGTCTAGATGTTCGACAATCGAGGACATATGTACTGCGACTCTCCGAGAAGTTGAAGAATGGTGAACCCAGTGTTTTCTAAGTGCCGGCACTAACGGTTAGACTTAAATTCAAGGAATTGCGAAGGTCTCCGATACTTTCGTGTGAGCTTTCGTACTTTCGTGTCGATTCTTTATTTGTTCTAAGTTGATCGTTTGCTCACTCTAGCAAAGTGAACAGGAGAACGGGCGCGCAAAGACTTCTATATGTTTATAGGTCACAAGTGTCTATCATGTATAACGTGGATTCGGTTGGTGTTGAGATTTTGCGCGCCAAACCCATATCGGTTGGGTCCTGGGTGGCGGGTGCACATGGATTAACTAAACACAGCTATCAATCCAGAGCTGTTCGGTACCACCAGGTTATACAACCCCCCAAGCCAGGCCCAAGCAGAAATGTACAAATGACGGATTCAGAAAACGTGGGCGAACAGAAAGAGGCAGGGGAAGCAGGACGCAGGGTACACCTACATAGGTCAGTCCGCTCTAATCTTACCAGTTGCTACACATGTATTTACACCTACATAGGTCAGTCCACTAGAGTCTTCCCAGTTGCTAAATGGTTCACACACCTACATAGGTTAGTCCGCTAGTCGTTTACCAGGAGCGTATGAATGGTGGGCGTTCTACTCCTAGTTGTCGAAAGTCCCAAGGGTGTGACTGTCCATTATGATGTCATAGGACTGGTTGTCCTGCACCGGGGTACTGTCCGCTACGGCGCTACTATTTACTTTTGTGAAAGGAGAAACGAAAAGACAATTTTAAAGGATGTAATTTCATTGGTCAAGCAATATCAATGACATTATCATGACTCATGAGAGTTCTGTTTTTTTTTTAACTTCTTTGAATATGTATAATAACCCCCTCCTCCCATAGGAGAGGATTATAAATAAATAAATAGAAGTGGATGACCATCACATGATCAAGGCGATTTCATTTATTTCATCCCGATCATATGTAGTCGTCTTCGAGTGGAACACGTATTTATTGAAGTGCTCAACACTCACATCCCCCATTCACGACACCATGGTTTCATTATCCCCGAATAATACCAGCACCAGCAGTCGCTTGGCAACGGCGGAGACCGATGCGATGCTAGACAACGGAGGGTCGAGCAATGGCACCGACGCAGGCGAGCACACAAGCATAGCGCCTGGCCCACAGTTCCGTGCAAAGGACATCCCTTTTGTACTAGTTTCTGTACTGACATTTGCGACTGCATACGCGCTTGTTCCGCTGGCAGAGATACCGCTGACGGTGTTGATTGTATCGTTTGGCATTCAATGGGCTATGTTCATACCTGCGGTGATCTATCAAACCGAGAAGTACTATGACCTCACAGGATCTCTTACATATCTATCGCTGACGCTGTACACCTTCGCGGCTGGCAACCACGACATGCGCTCGGTTCTGGCCACCATCTGCGTATGCATCTGGTGCACCAGGTAAGCGTGTGAATAAACCACCTTTCTAATATTGTCTGTTGAGCTTGATTGCTTGATCATCGCTGTTGCTTGCACCGATTCTCTCCTCCTAAACGGAAAAATCAACATTTAGATTCGTACACATGTATATCCATTCGAACTGTGTCTGAAAAGAATGAAGTCTGGGCTGCTGTATGTGGTTAAAGAATAGTGTCTTGACATCTTTTGGATATGTGTTGACAATGAATAGCACACGTTCTTACACCCGCACACATACACAAACACACGTATAAACGCAAATACATGTGTACTCAAAAAAACCACGTGTACACACCAACACGTGTACACACACACACACGCACACACACACAC
>NW_014036332.1:0-2630 GCF_001186125.1 Sphaeroforma arctica JP610 | reverse complement strand
ATATATTCATACGTGTGTATATACGTGTATACACACACAAAACACAAACACACACACACACACACACACACGCACACACACACACACATATATATATATATATGTGTGTGATGCGCCTAGTCGATAGAGCTAGCATCTATTCGAATGGTATGGGTTGTGAAGTATTCAATTTTATCAATAGCGACGTTGTCATCGAGTTTTGTGGCAATTAAGTAAGCAGCAATCTGTGAAGCGTGTTCTGCTATAGAACTTATCAGCGCATAAGTGACAAGCCAACCCTGTCGCTCTACAACACAATACATTGTATGCCCGTATTGTGTATAGCTGTGTCGTATATAGCACTCATTGAAGCGCTTGTTGCGCGTATTCGATCTGGGCACCTTAAGAAGTGCTGTACTACCTTACTATAACGTTATCCAAGTTAGTGCTGCACTACCTTACCATAACGTTGTCCAATAATACCTTCCCACAACGGTATCTAAGTTGCTAATCTCATATCTTCATTCTTCTATTGTGTTATAGGCTGGCTATTACCCCTGGGCCTCTCACCACGCCCATGTGCAGCGCACTCTGTCCGAAGGAGTGAGTGGCAGCGCTGGAAACAGCGATGTCAATTTCAGCTTGTTCCAGTATTCATTCGATGAAAGGTGTGGCCGGGTGGAGAGCGAACCGGCTCGGGCCAGTCCAGAGCAGTACAGAGTGAAAACCAACCAGGACAGTTTCCAAAGTGCCGGTCCTGGGTGCACAGGACAGGTGCAAAGGCGACTGAGAAGTATCGGTCTCCGAGGAGACTGTACATCCGAATCGGCGTTGGGCTGGGGGTTGACTATGAGTTCTGGGTTAAACCTTTCTGGCCCGAGTTCGGTCACCGATCTGAACCGGAGTGTGGACTCCATGTCTGTGCGGTGTGCCAGTGACTGCGAGTCTCTGAGCAGCCTCAAGGGACCACAGGAGGTGGAATGGCGGGACAGTGCTCGCACGCCTATGAATGCAGTTAACTATGCCGGCAGTGGGTACCCACACCAGGCGCACGAGCCGGCTTATTATGCCGGGTTGCCTGCACCCGGTGACCAGAACCGCAACGGCGTAGGAGCGCGTAGTACGAAGCACAGCTATTCGGAAACTCCCATATCTCGCATTAAAGATGGACATGTGACGTGGGGTGATCTGAGGGGTCAGCTGGCCCTTGCCGACGATGGCGCTATGCTGGCGGGCGATCGGAGCTGCGACTGCCAGGGCTGTGGCGTGCGCCGTCATGAGCCAGAAAGTGTCATGCGCCGTCATGAGCCAGAAAGTGTCATGCGCAAGCGCTGGAGCCAAGAGAAGCCGGTGGGTGGGGAGATGGGATATGAGCAGACGAAGCCTGCAGCGTACGTCTCCGACGCGTCCATGCGTAAGTCTGGGCGTTGCAAACCTCCAGGTTCGCTCTACGACGATACTTTGGAACGGAAGAGAGACAGGCAAGGCCCTGGCCGATGTCTAGGAGGGGCAGTGGCGGAGGTTAGAGATTACGCGATGCACCGTGGTAAGAGTAGCACGCCCCGGCCCACAGAACCCTCGTTGCGCCTGTTCTCAGAATGGGGTGGGTTGGGTGCAGGAGATGCAGAGACCGGGCTGAGCGTGAATACTCCCGTCGCAAACGGTACGGGTCAGGGTGCGTGTGTGGGAGGGATGGAAGCTACCACGGCGCCATTTACGAGCGCCTGTGACTATGAGAGTGGGGGGTATCCCCAGCCGTCGGATTGCCTCAACAGACGTCCAGATTCTGTGCCCAGCCAGACAGATACAGGACCGGCCCTGGCCCGTATGACCCAGGGCTCTGGGTGCAGTCAGACGGGTGGTAGAGTAGCCCCCTTCTACCACCCGGTACGTACCCCGGGATACGGGGACATGTACACTCCAACGAGTCACACTCAGATCCCTTCTTTGTGGGTCCCGTTGGCTACACACCCACCCGACTCGGGCTGCACACCGTCGCATACCACAACCGGGTTTGTGCCTGCGGAGCGCATCTCCTCGTACAGGCCCACGTTTGTGCCTGCGCCGATGATACCGCCCTATGGCGTCTACTTGGACGAGAAGTCTCGAGAGTATATGCAGAGCCTAGGACCTCGGGCAGTTGGTCTAGGGATATAGTCTATTGTTAACCGGAAGTGTAGGCGTGAATGAGACTAGAGGACCCAATGGATACCCATACGGCGCAGACGGAGTGGGCCAATGAACGCAGTGCATTCCTTATTTGTCTCTCCAGGCCGAAGTTGTATATATATAGTATCTAGTTAGGTCTGGTGCTTCAAGTACATGGGGTTTCTCGGGTACACCACTGGTTGGATCTTTTGTTTGATCAAACAGTGTAGACCAATCATACAACTCGAAGGGAATGACTTGGTTTTAGGGTTGTAGGACCGATTTTGTATTCAGAAAGGGCCTGTCTGCATTCGGTCTGAAATTCCGTAACAAGAGGGCTGTGTGGATGAGTATTCGACTAACTGTTGCTGGATATTTAGGCTGTTTTGCATTACACGCTGTGTAGCGAATACCACAGTCGATTTTTACAATACAGAACACTTATGTATATATATATATATATATATATATATATGTATATATTATATTATATTATATTATAT
>NW_014036333.1:0-2630 GCF_001186125.1 Sphaeroforma arctica JP610 | reverse complement strand
AACCATCTGTATGTCGAAGCAACAAACCCGCTCTTCAGTGCTAGACTATGTACCGGCATACCAGAGTGCACTACACGGCCGCACGTACAGACCCTCGTTTGCCTTCATGGCGAATCGGTATGTCACTTGATGTTATTCGATTTCTTCATAACTCAATCGTTACTCGATATCTTCAACAGATTTTGGACAAGGGCCAGCTGCAGGTCAGCAACCACGAGCGCGCACACAACCTAGAAAACGAGTACTTGGAGATCGCTACCACCGTGGCAGAGATGTGTGTCAACCCAGAGACCAATAGGCCGTATCCGTATACCGTAATCCAAACCGCTATGAAGGACGCACACTTCTCGGTCAAGCCCAATCGCAACGTAAAACAACAGGTGCGTTTCTAATATGCACTATCTGATATGTACTATAGTCTACACTACACTTGTAGAGGCGAATTGGTGATTTATGGGGACAAGAGTGTGCGCATTAAGCTTGAATGGGGGTCAGGAGCGGGATTGTCTGTGATACCTCTCGCTAAAGTTTCTATTGTGTAGCTAGATGTAGCGCCCCTATTACTGGTTCGGGTGTGGTTTACGGACTCAGCACACATGTACGAGCAACTTGCATGATCCACAATACTGACAGCTTTGCTCTAGTGCACTAGTTCAATTCCACATACTTAATTCCTGCGGCGAATTAGTCTCTGCTTGAGAATGTGTTTGAGAATTAGTCTCTGCTTGTGGATATGTTTGAGAATTAGTCTCTGCTTGAGGATGTGTTTGAGAATTAGTTTCTGCTTGTGGATGTGGCTGAGAATCCGTCTCTGCTTGTGGATGTGTCTGATGAACTATACATACTCGCCTGTTCGCTAGAACGGGAAATGTGTCATCATTGTCTGTTGTACCCGTCTGCATCCTAACGGATCCTCCGTGTACATTCCTGTTCGTGGCTATCAATTGACACATACCTGAATCTAACCTTGTCTGTGGGCGGGGGCATCACAGGCTCTCGATGTCATCACCTTACTCAAAGAAAGCATGCAAATAGAAAGGGCTCAGATGCGAGTGCGGGTGTGTTTACCGCAGAGCGTGGCTAAGGCGGCGAAACCTTCGGTAAGTGAGGTGTTAGGGTGCTCAGCACTGTCAATTGCATCTGCGGACATGTATGTATGTAGCTCCAAGGGTTGTACGAACACGAAGTTCTCGGCTGTCTGTTGGTGTCTATATGATGATTATGGCCGCACTTGGTATCTCTCCTGTGCTTCTTACTATCTTTAACGAGACAGTTTGAGGAAGAGATGGGCCCGCCCAATCCTGCGCTTGTCACATATACCGTAGAGTACACACCTTTCAGACGCCTGCCCATGGTCACTATACGCACAGCATCCTAGGACCTCTCATTTGCATCAGATCGGTGTATGGAAACTATATAATGTTACAACTGTTGGACGTGTGTGGTAAAAGCGGGCGAGGTTGCTTCTGATTGCTAATGGCGACAGTAAACTGCCTGCTACTACAGCCTACGCTTCATGCCTTCCACTACAGTCACCAATGCTCTGGAAGAAGTTCTGTGATCAATACTACGCATGCACTACGTGTTTTAAACGTATGCATATACACCGTACACTTTGCACTCACTAAAGTACTCGCACCCACGACTATTTCGATCCGTTCTGGCTAATTTGCTACACAGCCCATGTTCAATTATAGCTGCATTTTGTCTAACTTTTGGTCGGCGGAACCTAAATAAGTCGATTCACAAATGTTGCATATACTAATAACCCTAAGTTAGTCTCTCATTTCTATCCTTGCCTTTCTGAGCAAACTTTTGATTCCAACCTCATGCAGTTACTGACCTAGCCCATTCTTACGACAACATATAATCCTCGCAAACATCAGGTCGTTGCACACATCAAAGAAGTACAAGAGGAGAACTGGGACAATGGAGAATACGAAGTGGTGGGTAGGGTCCATTCATGGAAGCTGAGTTTACTTCACACTATTCTGTTTGCGCACTGTCTGTGGTATCGAACCTGTACCACGTAGCGTCGTACTATATCGCCACATGTGTCTTAGGCATTTATCAGTCGTGATTGTGTCACAATCTAGAGAAGTCAGTCAGTTGGTGGATTGTTATTTTGCATTGTATACGGCTTAGGCACACAGACTGAAACTCATACACTTACACGCTGTTGCATTGCAGATCGGATTAATACTGCCCGGCAAGTACAGAGACATAGTAGACACAGTGAGCAAGGAGACGAAAGGAAAGGGCACCCTGGAACTACTGAGTCTGAAGGAAGTGCATGACGGTGACGATATGATGGAATGAACGCCAAAATAAACAGAGATTCTTTAATAACATTTAGCAGATCAACATGTACTCATACTACCTTATGTACATGCATGCATTATCTTTGTTCCGTTGTGCTGTTCAGGCGACAATATCCATTTTTGCTTTCATGTTGATGGTATGAGGGTGGTGATAGTATGGCAACATACATAGATGGGTATCAATTTTGGTACAAAGGTATATACGTGCATACTTAAGGGAATTACAGATATATATATATATATATATATATATATATATATATATATATATATAGTATGTGTGTGTAGTATAATATATATATATATATA
>NW_014036334.1:0-2631 GCF_001186125.1 Sphaeroforma arctica JP610 | reverse complement strand
TATATAATCATATGCGCTATATTGTTAGCTTGAATACTCACATGTGTTACCTCTGATGGGTAGCAAGGCAGATGGGGGCGAGCGCGGTAACAAGGCAGAGGGGAGTCAGAGCGGTAGGAAGGTAGATGGGGGTAAGAAAGGTAGCAAGGCAGAGGGGGGCCAGAGCGGTAGCACGGCACAGGACAAAAATTCAGAATCTAAGTCGTTGGACACCATTATTGACAGCGGCGTGTTCCATGAGCTAGAAGAGAATGATCCCAAAGACGATCCATTCCCTAATCAAGCCGATCCATAACCTAATCAGGCTTCACAGTTTCAATCACAAGGCAGACGTGCGTACGATGAGCTGACTCAATCGTCGCAAATCGATGAACGTGCAGACAAGATCTCCTGCTAAAAAGGGTAGGGTATGTGGGATGTGCGGTGAGTCTGGGCATATTGGTGGAGTGAAATGCATTTATATCAAGCGAAAGGGATACGCAATTGTCAACTCAACGCGTGAGGATTGGAATAATGAAATACTTCAAGTACAAATCAATCGGCTCCCTAATAATATAAGTAACAGAAACCTTGTGATGATTTCTACTCACATGTCGGTGACTGGAATATATTTGTTTAAAAAACGATACTATTATGTATTAATTTATATTATTTATGGACTCAATCTGTACTACTTAGGTCGCTAAAACGCAGTATGTAAAGAAAAAGAGTGACGTGCGAGTAAAATGCTTGCTTGATAAAGTAAATACTCACACAGTTACCAGTTATTGGAGGCAAATACTCTTCGCTCGTTTTAGACAAATAGTCATTAGTCCGTGTTGAAGTCTCCGCACGCGTAAACAACATTTATCGTATTCATAGTATTCACTGGAATTGTAAGAAAATTTCCTCCAAGCAGCATACTCTAGTTAACAATAGGCAGGACAGGACACATGGTAAGTAAATGTTGCAACAAAATATAGAAGCGAGCATGTGTCAATGCATGCATTCATTTATTCTTCGCTTTGCACTGCATTGATATAATAGCATTAGTATTTTTGATACGATTAATGGTAAAGAATCAATCAGGTCGGAAATCAGACGTACCAGCATGCACTATTATTTTTCGCATTTGCGCATGCGCATTATCAGCGTGCCTTGACGTTACCAGTTACGGCTCCATTGAGGCTTTCTCTTCTCTCTCGCAAAGTAAAGTTTGCTGTATGTAACCAGATCGATTTCATAAATTTAGCAGTATTCCATAACAAACATCAGAAAGGTTACTAAAAAAAATACAGCTTATTTCACAACATACCTCAGTTATCAGTTACGGATCCGATATACGATGCTAAAAAAATTAGTATTTAATATTTTGTGACCGTTATATATCGCTCTCTATATACACGATAATTAATTAATTTATTTATTACCTACATCTTTCCCGCTCTTTGTAACGGATCAGTAAAAACATACTACCTATTTATAGTAAGAAGTGTACGAGAGAGGGGCGCTTAACTTGGAGGGGGGCGAGAGATGGGCGCTTAACCCAGAGGTGGGCGAGAGAGGGACGCTTAATTGGAGGGAGGCGAGAGAGGGGCGCTTAACTTGGAGGGAGGCGGGAGCGGGGTGCTTAATTGGCGGGAGGCGAGAGCGGGAGGCGAGAGCGGGACGCTTACCAGAGGGAGTCTTTACGGGACGCTTAACAGCCGTAGTCTCAACGGGACGCGTAACAGCCGTAGTCTTAAGAGTTAGTCATACCAGCCGTAGTCTTAAGAGTCCCGCTATTTGAGCATTTCAATATTTGTCCAGGAGGGTCAGGCGGTCAAGTGGTCAACCAGACTGCCAGGCAACCACGGAGTACAGACCCCCCAATGCTGGAAAGCTCCCCGTTGTCCCATTTGAATATTGAATCACGGCATATATGGCCCTCTGCTGGATAGCCGATAGACCGATAGAGTCTCTGCCAAATTTACGGACGTATTTACTGTTTTTGGATTTTTTAAAACAAAACAATGTAGAGAAACTTGATTTCCGGCTAAAAGTCATGGACTATATCATAATGTGGATCCCCCGTGATTTTTTTAAAAATTGTCCACTAATAGCTGGTAACAGGCACTATTATCGGTTTGTTTTGTTTTTTGTTTGATTTTTTTGGTTGATACTTGAAAAAAAACGAAACTAAAAAGTTATGGCGAAAAAAAAAAAGGACCAAAAGGCAAATTTTAAATGACACCCTTGAATTCATGCCTGTCCAATAAATAGAATATATATATATAATTATAAAAAAAACAAAAATAAAAGGCTAAAAATTAAAAATATGGATCAGCAGACTAGAAGAGGTGTTTTTTTCTTCTGATTTTCATAGCTTTCAAACATTAAAACAGAAGGCTATGGTTTTGTAAATTTAATATGTAAAAATATGTAGACATAGCCATCTTCTTGTATAATTAAGATGAAGTAGAAGACTAGAAGGCTATGTTTGTTCCAAATAATCATATGTAACCTGTCTTCTGTAAATTTAGTATTTAAGGCTATTTTCATTATCCTATGACAAAAATGAGCCGTAGTACTCATTAAAAAATACAACTCAGCTCTCTCTAGTCTACTGCTTATTCTTATTTGGTTTATACGCCTCTCTTGTAGTATATATAT
>NW_014036335.1:0-2634 GCF_001186125.1 Sphaeroforma arctica JP610 | reverse complement strand
TATGTCAGGGATCGCGTCAAGATGGCAGTTATGAGGTGAATATCACGCACATGTAAAAGGAATGCGTCTTTGTTTTGATGATTGGTGGAAATCCTCGCACTATACCGACACAGACTTCGAAGGCCGCTTGCTTGTAAACTGATTTATTTGATCGTGTGATTAGCTTTATTGTCAAGACAAGTAAAATGACTATTGCTGTAGCTATATTGCTTAATACGAAGTGGTTGAGCACAGCGACTATTGGCGTAACTATATGAAGTGGTTGAGCACAGTGACTATTGGTGTAGCTATATGAAGTGGTTGAGCGCAGTGACTATTGGTGTAGCTATATGAAGTGGTTGAGCACAGCGACTATTGGTGTAGCTATATGAAGTGGTTGAGCACAGTGACTATTGGTATATCAGTATGAAGTGGTTGAGCACGGTCAAACCTAACCAAAATAATTTTAATCTGTGAAATAACCTAAATACTTTTCTGGCCAAAATAATAGCGCATTTAGAGACAAGAAACACCTCATTAACAACAGTATCGTGTCTCATTGCAGCCTCTACATATAGACTATGCAACACACTCAGTTGAGCCCATAGTTCGCCTGCAGGTGTTCAAGCTCGCATTCCAACAATTGAAGCACAGCTTAGTTCGTTTATTAGTAGACGAATTCATGGCTCGAGTTTAGACACCAACAGCGTGCATTGCTACAATGGAAGGTATATACATAAATACCTTTTGAATGAACGTGTGATGGCGACAAACGTAGTCGCGTGTATTTATTGACTAGCCCCACCTGTGCAGCGCCTTGTATTAAACTGGTTGAGCCGTGTTTGCCATTGTGAACGCGTGTATCGTGGCGTAGATGATCAGATCGTTCGAACTTAGCACCTTTTCACATCCACAGGGACGTTCGCCCGAGTACACGCTTTTGTGCTTTCAAATGACCACGTCGAGAAAACACCATGCCACACCCAGGACAGTCTCACGGATAGGGACGTTCGCCCGTGTGCACGCGTTTGTGTCTTTTCAAATAATCACGTCGAGCAAGCTCCATACCACACCCAGGATAGTCTCACGCATAGGGACGTTAGCCCGCATGAATGCGCTTGTATTTTTTCAAAATACTTTTTTGCTTAAACTCCCTTCCACACCCAGGATAGTCACAGGCATAGGGGCGTTCGCCCGTGTGCACGCAATAGTGTCTGTGCAAATTCCCACTTTCCTTAAACGCCATACCACACCCAGGATAGTCTCACGCATAAGGACGTTCGCCCGTGTGCACGCGTTTGTGTCTTATCAGTCCACTACTTCCCGTAAGCGCAATACCGCACCCAGGTTAGTCGCACGCATAGGGACGTTCGCCCGTGTGCACGCGCATATGCACCTTCATATTAGCCCGAGTGGTACATATCTGACCACAGTTGGGCCATTCACAAGTGTATTTCTTCACTCTGGCAGATGTCGATCCAATAGTACGGACCGACAAACTGCTCGCGAAATGAAGCCTAAGCATTACAAATGAACGAATTATTGGATTAGGTTTGCGATTTAGAAGAAAGTGACCACGGGGATTATGCAATTTGTATAAATATATCTATAATGACTTTAGAGCGTTGTTTGCTAGAGTATCCGACCGACAGACCAGGTCGCCTTATTTAAACTACGCCATATAAAAACATATATACAAAGTGTGTGCAGATACAGGGAAACCTGTGAATTATAGATATGCACAAGTGTCCTATGTCTTTTAGTTATGTATTCTGAACACAAATTCGATGGAGCAACGCAGAAGAGTGAAAATTGCGTCAGATACGCTCCCAATTTATATCGGAGAAACCAAAATAGTCATAATTAATCATAAGTATATGGGAATGTTTTTAATCATTGTTTGTGCAGCATCAGTTGTGGTCTTCAATCCATAGTCCCGAAGAAACACTATATTATAGTAAGCTGATGTCAATATCGAAAAGTGAACCAGAACACAAGAATATTCTGGCATCAATATTCATTCCTATCTAAGAAATAGATTTGCTGACCAAATTGAGTCCAAACATGATACATATACATACGCATGTTTATTTCTATATATATATATATATATATACATATGTATATATATATATATATATACACATATTTATATATATTTATAATTATAAAAATGGAAATATATATATATACATATATGCGTATATAAACATATAATATATATATTCTTACTTAATGAAACATGTACTTACACACACACATGTATATATTCGTATATATGTATATAAATATATAAATATATATATACATATAACAAAACCTATATTAGGCATATACATATATAAATATATATATATATAAATATATACAAATTTTTATATATTTGTATAAATGTATCAATTTATATATATACATATAAATGAATATATGTATATACATATGTATGTACATACACTGTGTTAAGTGTAAATATAGATATATATATATGTTTTTATTTGTATATGTATATATATATATATTTATATATATAAATATAAAAATATAAATATATACATCTATATATATATCTACATATTTATACATTTTTATATATACATACATACATATATTTCATTTGAAACATGCATACTCACACACATATATATATATTCATAG
>NW_014036336.1:0-2636 GCF_001186125.1 Sphaeroforma arctica JP610 | reverse complement strand
CTCTCTCCTCTCCTCACACACACACACACACACACACACACACACACGTTAATCGGTTGTGAAGAACTTAAAAAACAAATTTATGGAAATATGATCAATGTATAATGCCGTATATTATCCAAGGGTCCTTCATCAAATTGTCTTTACTCATAGTTTCATGGAGCTTGTCGGATAAAGAACGGATGAGTAAGTTCCGAGTAGCACGACAAGACTCTAAAGTCTGTTTAGTGTTACGAAATTTTATGGTACTTTCGGCCACAAGAGTTGGCTCGTACGGAACGTGTTTAGCATCATGTATATGAGGCATCATGAGAAGTTTGCAATGGTTTAAGATGGGGTTGGGATCTCATTTATAATCACCAAGGGCAGCAAGGTTCAGATCAGAGTCCCAGCGATCGTAATTATCACCAGAGCGGGTGTGAGGTGACCACTTGATGCGCGTATAGTCTGCTGTTGCATCGGTAGAGCTGAGCGTTGTCGAAGAAGTAGTTCAGACTAGAAAAATAAGCCCATTACCTAATAAAGACTATTATTCTTTACTTTGAACTACTAATTTGATTTATGTTTTTCTATTATAACATATATAAAGAGTATGTGAAAAGTATTTTGTGTACATGTCTAATTTTGCTCATGTTCAGTATCTAAGGATATTCTGTAGATATATAGAAAGTGTATGACCCTTAGTATGACCAAAATTAGCCCATGAGTTGCTGTTGTTGTGCTGTAAGTTGCAATTTTGTTGGTTCTTTGTCGTTCTTAAGGGCTCGGCACATATTAGATACGGATAGTGCCATGCCATAGACATCCTCTAATTTACGTATTGCATCTGTGGCACTGTGACCCGTAGATATGATCTTCTCCATTGCTTTCCAGAAGTAATTTCTATGACTATATATGCTTTTCACACGGCCTCTCCCTGTTGCAGTGAAGCTCTTGGCAGGTTTGTTGTTATCTAGACCTTCCTCATACTCAAGCCAGAGTCTCCACTGTGATTTAGGCGCATTGATTAGCTTTGATTCACGGATATTTTGTTGCTGTTCATGGATGAAGTGTGCATAATCGTTCTGTTGTTGATTATTATGCTGCTGTGTATTCTGCTATTATTGTGCATTACGACGGGCTCTATATGGTAGATCCAGGTGATGGAAGTCGGCGGCCATGCCAGTCCTGATGTTTTGCACTGTTTTTTCGTAATCTAGTGTTCATTGCAATGTACTCTTTGTTTATCCTGTTCCATCATCTGTTTTAAATGTCGAACTTTTGCGATGAGCCCCTATATCTCGTTTTTTAAGTCTTGGACGTTCATATGTTACATATTCTCAGCCCCAGGTGCATACGAGAGCTATCGTTGCTGTCACGTATTATTAGTTTTTGTAGTTTTGTAAGCAATTGTGATATATCATAATCCTCCGTAACATTGAATATCTCACTTATGCATACCCTCACGTGTTGCTTGAATTGGCAGTTTACAAGTATACTGTCAGTTGTAGCCAAGTATAATACTACAACAGCAAACAGTTGTTTGTGTGACTCGTGCATATTTGGTAAGCCATATGTAATAAGCCGGGCCTCCACATTAGACTCTATGTTATAAACATACTCTTAAGCAGTACGTAAATTATAAACGTACTCTTCATAGAACGAGGTACTTTAAGTTTCCTAAATGTACTCTTAATAGTACGAGGAACTTAAGTTTCCTAAATGTACTCTTAATAGCACAAGGAACTTAAGTTTCCTAAAATGGTTTTTAATGGTTATATTAATTAATACCTTTTCCATTTTACATATCAGATATTTGGACGAGTCCATTAAAAGGCCTCAGTAAAATACCAAACATAAGAGTTTGGTCTAGTTCTATTAATAGAACTCTATTTACTTTCCAACTTTATTTATATCTGAATACTTCGGTAGCGAGATGGCTCAACCGAATATAGGTTTCTAGGGACTATTAACGTTACCTAGTTGATCCTCCGATCAGCCAACCAGATGTGCCTGTCTGATGAAGGCTAAGTCGGTAATTCTTGATAGTGGCTAGTTATTGGTTAAGACAATAACTAAGGACATCAAGAGTAATTTTTCTTCTTCTAAAGATAGGATTTTATGAGTCTCTCGGATTCGCCCTAGTGAAACATACCATAGTTTCTAATAGAGCGACAACGAAACACTAAATAAAATCCCTTCGGCGGAAACAGTACTGAGAGGATTATATATAGGCAATGTCTCAGCCTCACAATCCCTCAGAGTATTGCTGTTTTCACGAGGCATACCTAACTTTACTAAAAGTCTCATTTCGTTTATTTACTTTGTTATTTACACGATACTTAGAATTTACCTACGTGTTTATTTATTCTAAGGCATTAGTATCGCCTTAATAGACTGAATCTTACACATTTTAAAGTTAGCAAAGGTATTAATTACTTAGACTACTTAGGCGTAAAGGTAGAGTAACTACCACAATTTTTTTCTTGTCCAAGCTAGTCCTTAAGAGACAAGCTAGCAGTCATAAGTTATGATTATGACCAAGAAAGACAATACTCCTTCCAAGAAGCGTAGAGCTGAAAAGAAGAAGATGGAGAGAGAAGCCGCAGCTACTGCTGCCGCAGAAGCAACCGCTGCCGCTGCTGATGCGTTTAACC
>NW_014036337.1:0-2637 GCF_001186125.1 Sphaeroforma arctica JP610 | reverse complement strand
ATTTGCGTCCCCACGCATCAATGTCATCTAAGAAGGGCTGGAGCGAAACCGATCGAGGGGCTTGGATCCGTGTGTCATCGACAAATAAATAAGAACGCAGGAGCTTGGGCCGAAATTGTGCTAGCGTGATAGCTAAGGAATCCATGTAGATAATAAAGAGCTGGGGGCCGACGATTGAGCCTTGTAGGATGCCATTTGTTCTAAGGAATAGAGACGAGAGCGTGCCGCGGTATGTCACTCGGGTAGGAACCCTCTCAAACAGCGCGCGGAGGCAGTTGATCCAGTTTTCGGGCATTCCAGCGTGACGTAGAAGTACCCATAGGCGTGGGAGAGCGACCTTGTCTTATGCCTTGGTTATGTCCAGACAGACGTCGTTCCACTCCTCTTCTGACTGTGTCTCAGATTCCATGGCGGCAAGTGCTTGGGTATGACAGGAGTACCGTGATTTGAAGCCAGCTTGGGTAGCATGGGTAGCAGAGCCGGGGTAGCTCGTAATCAGATTAAGAAAGCACTTTTCAAAGATGCGTCTGACTATTTGCGTAAGTGTGATGGGGCGGAAGTCGGCGGGGGAGGTGATATCTGCATCGGTTTTCTTTGGGTGCGCTGTCAAGAGGATGCAGTTCAGGGCTGCGGGGAAGGTACCCGCCTTCTGTAGCTCAGTGAATGCTTCGGCAAGGTGTCTAATCAGTGGGCTATTAGCGTCGGGGCGTCCTAATGTCCGGCGTTTGGTAGAGCACTCCACTGCGGCCTTTAGGAGGAGGATGTGAATCCCGTCGGGGCCAGGTCCCTTATTGGGATAGCGTAGTATTGCCTCCATTACATCGTCGGGGCATATGGTGGAAGTGACATCAGGAGAGGGTTCGGTATCCGGTGGAACCACGTACGGGTTTGTAGAGTTGAATAGGGCCTCAAAGTAGCCAGCGAGGGTAGCGCCTGTGTCATCGGTACCCGGTATGCAGGGTTGGCGCGGAGACCTTCGTTGGTACGTAATATCTTTGAACATTTGAGCATTGCTTTGGGCGGTCCGACGTGGGCGGAACGAGTGGTTTGGCAGCCGCTGAACCAAAGGTCTGTTTAAGTCATAATATATCACTCCAAAGATTTGTGGTTAGTGGCATAGCGCCAAATGCGGTCGGGGATTCGTAGCAGCCCTTCCGCTGGTTCATGTAAAGTGAGATACGACCGTAGTAGGTTCTGATGCGCCCGGATTTCGGCTCGGAATAATCGCGCGCGGGATTTGTTGCGTAGGTGATACAGTCGATGGCGATATCGGTTATATCCATGGGAGGGGAGGCGTTGGTCCGGAGGCGGCGGCATTGCTGGCATTTGTTGGGGCCGATGGATTTGATTCGTGGGAAGTATCTGGAGATCGAGTCCAAAGGTGTGGTCACCACAGATACCGTAGTCCGTCAGCTTATATGTTTGGAGGGAGGCGGGGGTGGTAGGTCGATGATATGCATGTTCAGTACCAGTTGAGCTGCCAGCATAGAGGTAGTCCAAGTGCCACATCTTACGCAGAATAGTTTCAATCGTTTTCATACATAGTCCGTGATTTGTAGATGCGTGGCCATACTTCCGGGCTTTGAAGTTGAAATCTCCCCACACGACATCTGGTTGGAAACCGCCAATCTCGGGGGGATTCATGTATCGCCTGACGTCTTCTTCAGTTAGCGATTTGAGTGGAAAGTAGAACACGGCCATATGAACGCCAAAGCACATAAAGAACACCATGTACGGTGAAGAGTGTACAAGTTGAAAATTCGATGGGTGGTGTTTGGAAAAGATGCCAATACCACAGTGTGAAGGGTGTAAGATATTATGCTGTGTAGTGTGGTGTAGGATATGGTAGTGTGTGTTCGAGCGTATATGATTAAGAAATGTGGTGTTATGCCAGGTTTCAACCACACACATAACATCAACCTGACTTAAAATCAATATACCGTTCAAATACTTATCTGTATGTGCTGCGTTGTCCATGTTGAGTCCTTGTGGGTTGAAGAGCGTCATCCTCATTGGGCCTAACATTGTTCATCATCGGTTAATACTACTGGGCTCTCCTCTTTGACGATGTCAGCCATTTCTATATCATTGCCTGTCGTCAAAGAGTCCGTCGTGGAAAGCTGAGGCTGCGTATTGCTATCCATCGTGTCGGATGATTGTGTCGGGGAGACCGTTGGTATATGAAGTCGTCCGGGTTCCGCACGCGCTGATTCTTTAACGTTTACCGGGATTCGCGGGTTAAGTGAGAAGAGGTTTTTATCGTGCTTTGCTTGGTAAGCCTTCTGGAGACCGTCCGCGGTAGATTGGAGGATGTCTGCGTTAGTGGAGTTGACAAGTGGGCTCAGTAGTGCATCCATGCTGCGGGCAAGAATTTTTGGCGCTCGTTCATGTGTGCAGCGGGCCTCCCGCTTGGTGCGGAGATAGTGAATTAAAGCTGCTTTCGTAGCGTCGGGATGTTGTTGGGAGCGGGGGTCGATGTTTTCATCAAGCTGCCATTTCCACGAAAGGGCTGCATGTCGTTTCACCTGGGCGACATAGTCGCTAGGAACACAAAGGCGGATGAAACTGGTGGAGCTTCCGCGGCGATTTGGTTGAGATACCGATTTAGACGGAAGATACCAGAGAAAGTGGTGGCGA
>NW_014036338.1:0-2637 GCF_001186125.1 Sphaeroforma arctica JP610 | reverse complement strand
ACATANACTATATATATATATATATATATATATATATATATATATATATATATATATATATATATATATATATATATATATATATATATAATATATTATACCTTAACTTTATCCAAATCTCCAATTTCATGCTTAATGGTGCCCAATAATCCAATGCCACACATGCGTGCAGCCTTATACGCTGCTTCTTCATCCATAGTATCACCCACTTTCCCCACAATCAAGTCTCCACTGCATCCATTAGCATAAGGAATATGTCCAGATAGATAGAGAAGCGGGCCTGATCTCATAGCACTAACATAATTGGCCTTAGGCGCGCCCGGGGCCAAAGTGAACCCTAACTCCTCTAGTTTTTGCTCCACATGTACACTACGGATATTCAAATACAGTGCTGGCCTACTGAGGCCTTGTGTGGACTTGACTACTCTGGGAAACATTCTATCTATTCTGGTGAGGTGTTTGCAGATAACTTTGGATGATACGTTATGTCTAGTCACGACCTTGGTCGTGCTGATATTTATATCTGTTGAAGAGAGACACAGTATGTGTGCTCTATAATGAACAATTCCATTAGCCCAAAGTCCAAACCCCAAGGACTGAGAGCACTCCAATCTCCACAGGTGGACCGGTGGTCACGAGACAATGTGGATTGTGGCCTCGTTGGACAATGGACACAATAAAATACGTGAAAGATTTGTCTATACTCTATTATTGGAGACGATATCAGGACTTACCTAAAAAACAAACGTAAAAATGAAAAGTATTTAGCTTTCACGGTTCATACGTTCTAACGTAAAACGTAAGGCGGCTGAAATGTCTCGAAAGTTGGTTTTTTTTGTTTTGTTTTTGGATTATATATTATTAAAAAACATAAGTCACTCAACCAACATAGTCACCCAGCCAACATAGTCACCCTACCACGAGACCTACTATAAAAAACCCCCCTCATTGGAAGAGTTCTCACAAAAATTATTTACATTCCCGATTCCGACTCCCCGACTTCCAAGTTCCGAGCCAGAAATTTGAAATTTGAATTTTGGAACGACTTTGTTTGTAGAAACACTCATCAGCCGCCAGCACACAGGCCACAGGAGTGAGGAGGCCCAGTGGCCCCACACCGGCCCCACACTCGCAGCCACACACACACTCTCTCCTCTCTTGTAGTGTGGGGCATATTTATTAAATTTAAAATAAAATATACATAGCCATTATTGTTTGATTTAGGCAATGTATTTTATTATTATGATGTTTTTATCACTTGTGATGTGGATCTTTATCAGTAATAACCAACCAATAACTATCCATCTTTAGCCTATTTAAAAAAAATACCCTCTGGCTAAATAAAATACATTTAGCTATTTATTTATTTACCCTGTGAATGAACTCAATAGACTGAACTCTATTTTTAAAAATATAACCAACCTCTATGTTTGTGCACAAAAAGTGTATTTTTAGCACTGTTTTTATTTAAAAAACAAAAACAACAACAGGGTTATTTTAGGTATAAATATTTGTATTTACTTTTCGGTACAAATTTGATAAACACATGTGTCATGATGTCATCATCACAAAATCTAAATAATTTGTGTCTGTACCTCTCTTCCGTCCAATATATATTTATCGGTGTCGTCGCATTTTTTTGTTTTGCTTTTAAAAACAAAATACGTTTTATATATAAAAAAGAATCTCTTTGTACGGCACTGGTAACAAAATAATTATTAACCCCCCACCTAGGCCCCTGTACTATATCCCGGTAGATATTTTAGTTATAAAAATGTTTTAATATAAAATCATTTTGCGGGTTTTTTTTATCACACGAATTCAGAACGGGACAAGATAAATTTGTCCTAGAAATATATTTGACCTAGAAATATAGGTTCAAATATATTTTAATAATAAATACCAGACAACGTCTCTAGGGTATTCACATGTGAAAATCACAGTAAGAACTGATATTGAAAATTTACCAGGGAAATTAAATAGGCCAAAATTGCCATTATATAGTATTAAAGCAAAATACAGTGTTATTCACACGATATCCCACTTACAGTAGTAACAATGGATCCCAAAGTTAACGCTCGAGTTCAAGAGAATATCAACACTAGGTTGAATCGTCGTATCTCTTTTAAGCTATCAGCAAAAGATATCAATATAAACCCAGAGGGACAGATTAAAGCTGAGATTGATAATGATGGGTTGGTGACACTGCAAGTATCTCAGTGTCTATGGCAGTATAATGGTGATAACCAGGAGAATGAGTTTAAAACCATAGGTACAAAGGTACAGAAAAATATCCACGATATTATAAATCAAAATCATCGAATGCTAGGTGGGGATTTGGTGAATCGGAGCACAAATAGAAAGTATTCAACTCAACTTTCAATATGTGGGCAACGCGGAGTGAGGAAAGAATCAGACACCAAGAAATTCAGATTCCCAGCTATAGATAAAAAGGTATGCAGAATATAAACATACATATACATATATACACACACACACACACACACATATATTTATATATATATATATGTGTGTGTGTTGCATATAGATAAGTATATTTAACGGATGGTTATATAATTCATTTATCTATATTTTGTCACTGTAAGAATGTATATATTTAACGGATGGGTATATATA
>NW_014036339.1:0-2638 GCF_001186125.1 Sphaeroforma arctica JP610 | reverse complement strand
ATATATGCATATATATATATATATGACTATATATATATATATATATGCATATATTTAAATATATTATATATGCGCATGCACAGGGCATATATATTGATATATATATATGTATGTATGTATATATATATATTGTGATCGGCTCGGGGAGGGGGCCTATCCCGAACCGAGCTAGGGTTCTGGGCCCCGGCCGCGTGGACTCAAAATTTGAGAACACGGAAATTTGACACTGTAACATGAAGTGTAGGGTTTTTTATAATCCAGTAATTAACTGGCACTAGGCCTTACTGTGTTCATTCAAGTGAGGTACTAAGTGTAGCTAGGCGAATCACAATTACTGACTTGATAGTGTACTACGTTTTGTTTTATGTCTACCTAAGATTAGTCGCGATTTGAGGTGGCATCTTGTTTATCTTCGGTTTTAGAAATTTTAGGCATCACGATGGTTAAGCCGGCAGTAGTAGAGCTCACCGGTGGTGAGTCCGACAACCTTTGATTGTGGAAAGAGCACGTTGATCTCGTTTGCACCAAGGTTGCCTACACTGGACTCGGTGGAAGTCAAATGGCTGAGAGAGAGCGCATTTTAAAGGAATCTCTTTGCCAGGACTTCTTTATGACACTCCAGTCGCGGATGCTGCCTGCAATGAGGGCAGATTTCGACTGGCTGGTAGCTTATGCGCGGCTGTACGCAGGCGTGTGGCCGCGTGTCAGCAAAGGGGATAAAGCGGCAGTGACAGCAAACTACGCCAAGTCATTGCGGCAGGACCGCGAACGCTTGTTCGAGGTCCTCCAGGAGCTCATCGTGTTCATGTGTGGACGCGCGATATTAACCGTCCTCATCTCGGAGGTAGAGGCCCAAGGTGAGAACTCAGACGAGCCAGTGACTTCTGCGGCGGAATATATATCCGCCATGATTCTTCAGAAGCGGGCGCCGGTGGTGGACTTGAATGGGTCCAAAGACCCCCAGCCATCGATGGGGCGTGTAGGGGATCTGGCGAAGGCCGCCGGAGCCTCAACCAAAGACAAGGGGCCCCAAGTCGGCGGCGGAAAAGAGGAAGGAAGCCTATTGTGCGGCGAAGAAGGCAGAAGCCGCGCGACACCAAGAGCAAGGGTTGCGTGCCCAGCATCTCTCGGGGTTAGTAGACCCCAGTGGTAGTGAGGCTTGTAATGGCAGTGATGGAGCCCAACACAGTAGGCCTGAGGGGCGCAGAAATTGCACGGTCGGCGGCGCAGCCGCTGCCGGAGTTCATTGCGGCGGAAGTGGACCGTTTCTGTACACGGTACACGAACACGAACTGCCGTGAACAGCACCACGCCATACTAGCAATGGCGGAATGTAAGATAGAAAGACCACTGTCCCGACCTTCTTGAACAAGGTGCTCAAGGAGGTGAAGGTGCAAACGGATAGGGTAGTTGAGTTGGTCGAAGAGATTTTTCGGCCAACGACGTTTGCGTTTACAGTGACAAGGATGGTGGAGAAGCATGGGTTGTCTGAGATTTTGTTTTGGCTCCGCCACACCTATGTGCAATGTAGTGGTATAATGATATTATCCTGACGTACCCGGGCTCGGGTGCGCAGGGTGCAGATGGTGTGCCCCGTCAGCCGCAGCAGCAGCAGCAACCAAAGGCTGGGAAGTCGGTCAAGTCTCCGTTTGACACAGGCCTGCCCAAGGGGCACAAGTACCCCGACGGATCCAAGTACTGGACAGGAGCCAAGCGTAGAGCGTACGTGTGTATATACATATATGTATATATTATTATTATTATTATATTATTATATATATATGTATATATATTTGTATATATATATATATATATATATATATATATATGAATATATATATATAGACGGTGTGCTCGATCTGTACAATCGTAGGTGGGATCAGCTATTGGTCGATTATGGAGTTTGAAAGTCCCTGTTATCAAGCGCACTTAAAATGGCCACCTCAATGTTTCTTTACAGTTCCGTCATAGTATTCACGAAATGATATTGACTAGTATTGTCAAGGAAATATAAAATATCACACATCACTTCCTGCTCTTGCTGTAATTATTTATCTTCTAAACAACATTCGCTCTTATTGGTGTTGCTCAGCGTATGCCGTAATTTCCCTGCGTATGTCTTGATTTCCCTTTCGATATGAAGCACATTGCTGCCGCGTGATGTTTATCGTCAGGAATCCGGTTTTATTCACTCTTCAGCGATTCATTGTCGAGTACTTCTATAAACTGCATGCAAATTTCATATAGTAAACTATATATATGCCTACACGATTATTAACACACCGATTGCCAAAAGCCTTTGAATGACGGACTTGTGCAATTTTAGCAACAGCTGACTACGACAAACATTGGTTACATCGTGCAAGCACGGTTTGGCCAATCAACTGTGCTAACTGTTGAGTATCTCTAGATCACTAAACATTTATACCATGTCGAAAAAAAATGTGTAGCTTCGAATGCTTACCTCGCATCAGCAGCCTCGATTGTTAGTATTCTGTTTGATAGCGGATACCAGTGCCGCCAGGTATGTTTCACTGCCCTGACCTTTGAGAGTGTACATATGAAAGCTTTGAACGACACAGCTACTGTGATGTATTGAACACTAAACGTTGTCGTGATCATCATTGATATATATATA
>NW_014036340.1:0-2639 GCF_001186125.1 Sphaeroforma arctica JP610 | reverse complement strand
TTTAGTTAAATTTGTTGTTTGTTTTAGTTTTTTAGTACGGCTTATTTTTTGTAACTTGTCGTTTTTATTTTATTTAGTAGAAAACCTTACAAAATTACACATATATATATATATATATATATATAGGTTCACGTTAAACGTTTAAATCGCTCTGTCTAAATAAATTACATAGTTATATTTAGAAATAGCTAAATAATATTTTTAAGCTATTCTGTTGATTCGCATATTTTTTTAAATAGATCAGTTACATACGTCTTTTTATGATCCTATAAACGTTTTTAAAAAAGAGCAAAAAAATAGTTGTCAAATAAAGCAAATAAATAAGGGCAGCCCGGCTCCCGGTTTAGAAAAAAGGTTTACAGTTCACAGTTCACACTTTGCTATTTTTCTCGCTATGAGAAAAGATCGCCTATACTATATAAAATATGATTGGTAACCATATTACTCTTGATGAAGTATAGTGTGTCATCGCTTTTGAATTGTGTCTCGTGTGAGTCGTGTCTTGTTTTGAAATATCTCGTGAAAAACAGAAAAAGCAACACAGATGACAGACTGTGGATTACTCATACATAGATACAGTATTGACTATCCCATGGACACCTTTTCTATTTTTATGACTTGCGTATACTACTGGTTGTAAAAGACTGCAACATATCTATATATGATGTATCCGATAGTAGGTATTTAATATTTGAAATGTAGAATCAGAACACCAGTAACACAATACCAAGGCGTCCAAGTCAAGCGATGGTTTAATGTATTTATTTGGGTGCTCTCATGCTACTCTAGCAATGGTCGAATCAGCAAAGTCAGCGGTGCTTTGCATTGTATCTGCCATGTACTCGCGTAAAACATGCTCTATTCTATGGTCGTATTCTGCGCCTATAATTTGTTCATCCACACTCTTGTTTATGGGGTTAGTATTTCTATATCTCGTTCTTTGTATTACTTCACCCTCTCTATATTGCACTTGAAGTTTCTGCTGTGTGGGCCTCGAGATCTGTGTGCACTGCTTTGTTAGCGTAGTTACACCAAATAATTTGCGCGTGTAAACCATGCGCGCCTTTTTTGTATCAAGTATTTCCTCCTTACAAGTGGGCCAGATATCGAAGCTAGTCGTACAACTAGTTTGTTCACTCCAATGGACAGGACGAGTGTTCTCTTTGTCCGACTCTTCTATGCATTTATCGTCCATTAAGCAAGGTGCTTTACGTGACAGGGTTTGGGATGGATCTGTATAAACGTGGTTTTTGTATTCATCCTCCTCCTCTTCCAAATAGCCCAAATCATAAGGCTCGTCACAGTAAAAACTGGATTCTTTTGTGTCTGTATCTGAAATAAAATCTACTGGAATAAAATCGCTGCTTCTACCGGAGCTGAGTGAACGATGGCATCCAATATCCATTTCGGCAAATGGTGGCTCCCACCGAGGTCTCTCAACCGATATCATCCTTTTTTGCACTGATGCTGCTTCTCTCTGTTTGAACGTAATTAAATTGTTAGAACATTTATTGGTAGAAATATGGCCTGGCTCTCGCGAAGAATAATTGATCATTTTTTTTTCAAGGCAATATATGACTAAAATCAACTGACCTGTCGATTGTGTATATTTAGGAGCAGTCCATAATGATCCAATTCGGCGACAGGGCCTGTCCAAGTACATTGCATAGCCGCGAAAGCAACCAGACTAGGAGCTTGGAGACTGAAAAAAGCATCTGAAAAACGGAAAAAAATCAAAGTGACATGATCAATCAGAAGCTTCATTTGTATTTTAGTATCAACCGATCAACAATAACGATTCGCAGTGAGACATAATCATGAACATACCAAAATAGCAATTCCTCAGCAGATTCAAGCAATCATCAATACAAGGATGGTCGGTGCCTAATACTCTGTAAACAATCTCGACTGCAGTAACGGAACGGACATTGCCTTTGAGTAGCAGTATAAACTGTATTTCTAACTCTTTCAGCTCCGCAGACTTTAAAGGCGTTGGCCGGTACATGGTTGCATCAACCAGGCACGTAATAATCGGGCCATCGCAGCTTGTTGTTTCCAGTTTGGTGGCGAGGAGCTCGGCAACAAATGCGAACATCTCGAACTTGTGCAAAAAACCCGGACGCATTGATATGATTCGGTCAAGGATAGACACCGTACGTGCCAGTGGTAACGGCTTGGCAATTGACTGATCGCAATTGTAGTTAGCAAACTGTAAGCAACAGAAAAACATCGATTAAAAGGCTGGTGGCGTTTGAGAATAAAGTATTTGAGTAGACCATGACAAAAAATCTACAAGCAGATAATAGATTGGCATTTATTATTTTGCGCATACCCAGCAACTGTAATGCAAATTTACCTCAATCAAAGCGTCTATTGCAAGGCGGCGTTCTTGCTCCACGTCACAAGAGAAAGGTTCGGATAAAATCGCAGTACATTCCGATTCAAGTAGTGATTTTATGTGATCTTCTCTGTATTCCTGATCAAATAAATCAAGATAGTTATCTCGCAACATAATGTACAAACTTCACAAATCAAATTGTATATACTTGTGAATATACTACGAGTATTAGACTACTATATATTTGTGAATATGCTACGAGTATTAGACTACTATATATTTGTGAATATGCTACGAGTAA
>NW_014036341.1:0-2640 GCF_001186125.1 Sphaeroforma arctica JP610 | reverse complement strand
TTCATTAGCTTCGACTGGCTCCTTCTCTTGCGCAGAGCATGTAGCGCAGTGCTGCTGTCTGTGAGCCAGAGAAGTGGTTTCGATCTTTGTGTTGTCAAAGAAGAACTCAAAGGCTAGAACTGGTGCCTTTAGTTCTAAGACTGGAATTGGCCAGCGACTCTCCGTTGGTATTCAAGTGCCGGCAAATGTGTGCGTGGTCTGTTTCCATCGGAGCGTGGCACCGAAGCCCACCTTTGAGGAGTCGGAGGTAATAGTTGCTTGGTGGTCTTGGAGCCATATTTGTCGGTAGCAGACGATCTCCACTAAGAGCGAAGTGCGCTCTATCTTCTTGAAGGTCGCACCCGAGAGTTGTATCCGAAAGGTGTGACTCCAGATAGTTGACTGTTGGAGATCTGCTATAAAGGGCCTCAAGCTGAGTACGGAGAAACCCGCTCACTGGAGGCACCCTAAGAACGGTTGCCAAACTCGGGCTGGTATGCGCCGCTGTTTCTGTAGACCTGAGCTCCGGATTGCCCCTGCTAGTCCCAGGACCTTCGCCTTAAACTCTGGTATCATCTCGATAGTGTTTGCTCTCAAGTCTATGATAACGCGTAGGTGTTGGAGTCTGCTTACAGGTGTTATCCAATAACCTTTTCTTGGTGCGAATTGGAGTTGAAACTCCATGAATATTGCTGTTATAATCCTGGCATGCTTCCGACAGGTCTTTGTCCGTCCCAGCAACAGAAGATCATCGACATACAGTATTATTCGTATTCTTCGAGCTCTTGTTACTTTCATCACTACGTCCATCAGCTGGTTGAACCATGCTGGGGAGAATGTTGCCCCCATCGGTAATGCTAGGAAGCACCATAGCTGGTGCTTGTGGTCACGAAATTGCCAGATCCTGGGGTTGGCAACAGCTAACGCATAAAAGTCGTTCTTTATGTCGGCTGACATAACTACATCCCCCGGTCTCGCAACGTGAACGTGTGCCAATTTTTCTAGACCCTCTGCTCGGAAGGTCTTCCTCTGCGCGTGAGCGTTGATGCTTTCCGGATTTAGAATCAATCGGCCTCTCGTCCCGTCGGATTTTGGTATCATAAAGGCTGAGTGTACCAATGTTGCCTCCGATTCCTGGCAACGTCGGATAATTCCGCCCTGTTCGAGTCGTAAAAATTCCGCCTGGATCATTGCTTCGTCCACCACCGGAACTGTTATTCACCGACCCTTCGTCGATGGAGGGGGAGGCCCTGCAAATTCTGCTCCTTCCTCTACTCTGAGTCGCTTCAATTCCACAGTCTGACCCAAATCCTTGACTAGGGCCACAATTACTCCACGATAACCCTGCTCCTGATGCTCCAAAGATAGGAATAATATTATTTATTTCAAAGGAGTTAAGTTACAATGTTTGTACATATGGTATATCGATTTGCTTTAAACAGTAGGCCAGATAATTGGCCCAGGTTAAAATATTTGTCAATTCCTTAACAACTGGAGCCTTCTGCTTCTCGTACCACGACGGAGTCACAATTGGCGAGTTCTTCAACCCGCCTGGCAACCGAGCGTGGTCCTGGCACCACACAGCCGTAGCAGAGTTCTCAGCCACACCAGTGCTCCACTCACCGTTAGACGGAGCCGGACACTCCAAAACGGTGTTGAAGTGTTCTGATGTTGAGACTCCGGTGATGTGTTACCGAAGTCCGCATAAAGAATTACGCCCTGAACCAGGGACAGCGTAACCACGTTCTTCGATCTCGATGCGTGTACGTTCGGCGGTGTCGCGAGGATGAACTGGATTTGCTGGATTTACGTCCATTGCGACTGCAAGGGATGCTGATGCTTGTTATGAGAGCCAACGATTATACTTAATTTAAGTAGAAGGAAATATGGATGAGCAAGTGTCTCCACTTCATCGTCCTTTTATACTCCTATTATAAGTATGAGTATGAAACGAACATAGAGAGCAGGACCATAATGTCTTACCACAAATATGTGGGTTACAGTTAAATAGTTTAAATATTTAACAGTAACGCACAATTAGTGGAAGACTTTACTGGTGCTACTCTTTGTGCCATGATACTATTAGAATGTAAACATTCCAGAAGTATATTTGTTTCTACAACTACTTGAAAAGTCCACACCGGATTGTGTAGGAGGCTCTCGTAACAAACAACTGTTGAATCTGCGGTCAGCGTCGGAAGCGGTAGTGACCGAGCGATAGCTCTCCGACGATTTTATATCGATCCTCATGATGCCGGCGATGATATCGTCCGGCACCCTCATACTGAATGCACTCTGTGAGAAGCCGCGACGAAACGCGTGCCACTGGATATTTTTATCGGCTGTGACAACAGCAAGTCCAGCTCTAGTAGAGAGGTCGCAGGCGCCGGTAGGCTGTCAGATGCACGGAATGCATCCGGTAGATGGCGTTCTAGAAAGGCATACGTAACTGCGAGCGTTCTCCTCGTTTTTTCCTCTTGAGATTGAAAAGGAGTGTGTGCGATGCTGGAACAAACGTAAAGGGGTTATATATATATATATGTTTTTATATTATATATTTGTGTTTATATTATATATATATCTATATTATATGTATATATTTATATATATGAATATATGTATATATATATATACATATGTATATTTATATATTTAAACATG
>NW_014036342.1:0-2641 GCF_001186125.1 Sphaeroforma arctica JP610 | reverse complement strand
ATACATATATGTATATATATATATATTTTATATATATAGATACATTTTTATATATTTATATATATGAATATATATATATATATATATATATATATATGAATGCATGTATATATATATGTATATCATAAATATAAAGTATTCGTCAATCTTGCAGCGTAACTTATGCGCAATTTAGTTTTAAAGTTTATAACATGATATGCTCGCCTTGTTTTGTCTGTGCTAAATTTTTTTTGCATACTCGATTACAGGTGTTTCTAAACTCTGTGCGTTATGCGCTGACTATATCAGCAAGTTGAAGATATTCGCCGGACTGATTGCGGTAAGTTTTAGCTTTGCACCGAACCCTTCAACACTATCGATGGATAAGAACTCTTTGTCCGTGATTTCTAAGGTTGCGTCCGGATCGAACTGAGCCGCTCCATCTGCCTCCTCTACCTCCTCATCACTACCTGCCTCGCTATGCTCGTCATCGTTCATATACAATGTACTTAATTGACCCTCACTATAATTGTCCACTAAGCTGAGGGACAGAGCAAGCGCTGGTGTCATTGCTCCAGGCATATTAACTAACTACATACACTAAAATAAAGTGTGTGAACGTGACTACACACGTTCATGTATAAATTTACGCGTGTATGTTGTATTAAATGAACACTGAAAATATACTATGCCAGTCGGTACAATAACAACGTGGATTTTTGATGATGTCAGAACGAATCTAGGATTTGACCATTCAGTAACAAGCTTGAATGCACACCTAATAATAAACATCCACTTGAAAATAAACTTGGCGACAGTCTATTTTAGTATGGGCCACTGTATGATAAGCTTGGTGTATCCAGGGATTCCTGGCAAATTCGAGATATTCATTTGTTTTCTGTTCGGGGTTTTTTTTACATCTCGAAAATTGAGGTTCGGTAAGATCTAAAAATATTTTATGAAAACAATCGACCGAGCTCAGCTCATAAATACCGACCCGCGGCTCGGGTAGTAAATATGTTTCACAGTTATTTATATTTTTTGGAAATTGGAGAAGTGAAAAGTGACTCTCGGACAGGGCCAGGGATGTTTTAAAGTGGACAGAAAAAAATCCTGTCCGGACGTCCGTTCAGATTTACAGACGATTGGACTGAGCGTTTTTTTTGGACAATTAGATACAAATGTCGGAAACCTAATATTTCTAACCCCTACATATACATGCAACATTCTAATTTCTATTCTATGGGACTTTTATTTTATTGGTTTGCAGTTTCAATATATTTATAACGAAATTATCAAATTAATCCCGTCAAAATAGAATCATATCATTTCTAAACCCAATTTTTTTTTCGTGTTGGACAAATAGACGGACATTTCGACGATGGAGGTCCATGGACAATTCAATAATTTTTATAGGACAATTGGACAAACAAATTTCAGGGCTCCGAACGTCTGGAGCCTCTGGACAAGCACCTTTTTTTTTTGGACTGTCCGGAGCTAATTGTCCAGTTAACATCCCTGATCTCGGGAGACTGGGAGAGTGTTCACTAAACGAGTCCGTCAACTTTTGAGCTTTACCATAGCCGACTGATAGTCTGATTGTTATATTGGTACTTGTGGCTACAAACCGTTTTCTGTTAAAACCTTTATAAATCGAATAAATATACGTTTTATGTTCAACATTTTTTTCATATGCGGTCCTTTGTATGCTCATAGGTGCAACTTGTGGGTCTAAGCATTCAAGTGTATATCATGTCCACGATACGAGCCAGTCTTATAAAAGAACTTAGGTAGGCCTTTCTGATCACATTATAACCGCTATAACGTTTTAAAATTGTACAAATATGCGTTTACGTTCAACTTCTATCCCGTAACCTCATAACGTTATGAGCATAGCTGTTGACTATGTATGTATGACTTTTAAAAAATAGTTAAATACCTTTAACCTTCCTCTAAAACATTTTGGCTTTTTTATCACTTTTTATAGTGAATATTTTTACTCTGCACACTTTGTTATATTATAAAAAAAAAGCATATCAAATTTTACAAAAACAAATCATAGCCGCACATTCACACAGAGAGCTAAATACACACAGTAAATAAATACTAAATAGTAAAGTGTGCTTTTTAGAAACAAACAAATAAATAAAAATACAATGCACACTGACTAACTACCTGCGTGTGGCTATGCAGAAATACGTATTTACATCGAGTCCTTGACCAGTCCATAGCGTGCTGGTATTTACATAAGGCGTTGATATATATAAATACCTGTGTTGTGCGTATTCATAAATACATACGTTTTATGCAGTTGTTCAACTCACTTCTCCACAAGACGTAGAAAGTAACTAAATACGTAGGAAAGAAACCTCTGAACACTATTGATATGTCTTTGCTATATCGAGCTGGTGCCTTGATCCGACCAGCCACCCGCTTGCATGCAGGGGCCTTTCCAGCGTTGCGTAGGTATAGTCAAGCGCATTTAAGATATACATATATGTGACCGGACACCAGTAAGAATGTTAACGCGTGTTCGCGTATATATGTATGTGGATGTAGTACAGTAACACTGTATATATGTATATACGTTCATGTTCATTTATTTATATACACGTGCACAGGTCACACTGATACATCCACAAAATACTATATGTATATATGG
>NW_014036343.1:0-2641 GCF_001186125.1 Sphaeroforma arctica JP610 | reverse complement strand
TATATATATATATATATATATATATATATATATATATATATATATATATATATATATATATATATATATATATATATATATATATATATATATATATATATATATATATATATATATATATATATATATATATATATATATATATATATATATATATATAATATATATATATATATATATATTATATATAAATTTATACATATATATATATATCTATCTATTCTGGAGTTTTTACATTCTAATAGTTTTATTGAACAGAGAGTAGCCCCAGTATAGTCTTCCACTAATTGTGCGTTACTGTTAAATATTTTAACTGTTTAACAGTAACCCACATATTTGTGGCATGACATTACGGTCCTACTCTACGATCTTTTCATATTCCTACTCACAATAGGAGTATAAAAGGACACTTCCTCATCCATATTTCCTTCTACTTAAATTAAGTATAAGCGTTGACTCTCATAACAAACATGAGCATCTCTTGCAGTCGCAAAGGACGCAAATCCAGCTAATCCAGTTCATCCTCGCGACGCCGCCGAACGAACACGCATCGAGATCGAAGAACGTGGTTACGCTGTCCCTGGTTCAGGGCGTAAATCTTTATACGGACTTTGGTTACACATCACCGGAGTCTCAACATCAGAACACTTCAACACCGTTTTGGAGTGTCCGGCTCCGTCTAACGGTAAGTTGAGCACTGGTGTGGCTGAGAACTCTGCCACGGCTGTGTGGTGCCAGGACCACACTCGGTTTCCAGACGGGTTCAAGAACTCGCCAATTGTGACTCCGTCGTGGTACGAGAAGCAGGTGGTTTCAGTTATTAAGGAATTGACATATATTTTAACCTGGGCCAATTATCTGGCCTACTGTTTAAAGCAAATCGATTTGGGAGGCCTATCTGTGGAGCATCGGGAGCAGGCTTATCGTGGAGTAATTGTGGCCCTAATCAAGGATTTGGGACAGACTGTGGAATTGAAGTGACTCAGAGTAAAGGAAGGTGCAGAATTTGCAACTCTTGTGGAGCATCAGGTACGTCCCACATTCCAAAATTCTTCAGATATCTTAAAATTCGTCAAAGCAACGAAGAAAAAGCAGCACGAACTCGCGCTGCATCGTCCGGGGCAAAAATTCAGGCCCAAGGACGACTAACTCCCCAACGGCCGCACGGCAGTGTTCCCAGGATTGATCCAAATTCCCCTCTGTATTGTAAGGTAAGAAGTGTCCTAGCGAAATGGAGAGAGAACGAAGCATCCCAGGAGCTTCTGCAGGCCATCAAATATGGCGTGCGGCCCAAGTGGGGGCCGAAGGGGCCTCCACCTCCATCGACGAAGGGTCGGTGGAATAACAATTCCAGAGGTGGACGAGTCGTTGATCCAGGCGGAATATTTACGACTCGAACAGGGCGGAATTATCCGACGTTGCCAGGAATCGGAGGCAACTTTGGTACACTCAGCCTTTATGATATCCGAAGGGAAGAGAGGCCGATTGATTCTAAATTCGGAAAGCATCAACGCTCACGCGCAGAGGAAGACCTTCCGAACAGAGGGTCTGGAAAATTTGGCGCACGTTGCGAGACCGGGGGATGTAGCTATGTCAGCCGACATAAAGGACAGCTTTTATGCGTTAGCTGTTGCCAACCCCAGGATCTAGCAATTTCGCGACCTCAAGCACCAGCTATGGTGCTTCCTAGCATTACCGATGGGGGCAACATTCTCCCCAGCATGGTTTAGCCAGCTGATGGACGTAGTGAGGAAAGTAACAAGAGCTCGAAGGATACGAATAATACTGTATGTCGACGATCTTCTGTTGCTGGGTCGGCCAAAGACTTGTCGGAAGCATGCCAAGATTATAACAGCAATATTCATGGAGTTTCAATTCCAATTCGCACCAGGAAAAGGTTATTGGATAACACCTGTAAGCAGATTCCAACACCTAGGCGTTATCATAGACTTGAGAGCAAACACCATCGAGATGATACCAGAGTTGAAGGCGAAGGTCCTGAGACTAGCAGGGGCAATCCGGATCTCGGGTCTACAGAACCAACGGCGCATACCAACCCGAGTTTGGCAATCGTTCTTAGGTTGCCTCCAGTGGGCGGGTTTCTCCGCACTCAGCTTAAGGCCCTTTATAGCAGATCTCCAACAGTCAACTATCTGGAGTCACACCTTTCGGATACAACTCTCGGGTGCGACCTTCAAGAAGATAGAGCCCATTTCGCTCTTAGTGGAGATCTTCTGCTACCGACAAATATGGCTCCAAGACCACCAAGCAACTATCACCTCCGACTTCTCGAAGGTGGGCTTCGGTGCCACGCTCCTATGGAAACAGACCACGAACACATTTGCCGGCACTTGGATCCCAACGGAGAGTCGCTGGCTAATTCCAGTTTCAGAACAAAAGGCACTCGTTCTAGCCTTCGAGATCTTCTTCAACAACACAAAGATCGGAACCACTCCACTTCTCTGGCTCACAGACAGCAGCACTGCGCTACATGCTCTGCGCAAGAGAAGGTGCCAGTCAAAGCAAATGAACGCCCAACTTCGCCGGCTAGTAGTGTTCTGTCACCAGAACAAAGCTCCCTGGCCAGTAGCACTTGTGCACAAATAGTTCAAGTATATCTATATATAATTTATGTAGGTCT
>NW_014036344.1:0-2641 GCF_001186125.1 Sphaeroforma arctica JP610 | reverse complement strand
TGAGGCTAAGACATTGCCTATATATAATCCTCTCAGTACTGTTTCCGCCGAAGGGATTTTATTTAGTGTTTCGTTGTCGCTCTATTAGAAACTATGGTATGTTTCATTGGGGCGAATCCGAGAGACTCATAAAATTCTATCTTTAGAAAAATAAATAAAAAACAAAAAAACTCTTGATGTCCTTAGTTATTGTCTTAACCAATAACATGCCACTTATTAAGAATTACCGACTTAGCCTTCATCAGACTGGCACATCTGGTTGGCTGATCGGAGGCTCAACTAGGTAACGTTAATAGTCCCTAGAAACCTATATTCGGTTGAGCCATCTCGCTACCGAAGTATTCAGATATAAATAAAGTTGGAAAGTAAATAAAGTTTTATTAATAGAACTAGACCAACTCTTTATGTTTCGTATTTTACTGAGGCCTGTTAATGGCCTCGTCCAAATATCTGATATGTAAAATGGAAAAGGTATTAATTAATAAAGCTAAAACCCACTTTAGGAAACTTAAGTTCCTCGTGCTATTAAGAGTACATTTAGGAAACTTAAGTTCCTCGTTCTATTAAGAGTACATTTAGGAAACTCAAGTTCCTCGTACTATTAAGAGTACGTTTATAATTTACGTATTGCTTAAGTGTACGTTTATAACATAGAGTCTAATGTGGAGGCCCGGCTTATTACACAGCTCCCACCCAGCTTTGAGACCCATGAGAAGCAAGTTGCTCACTCAAGCTGATTATGGGTCAAAAGCGAGAAAGGAAAAACGGGTCGAAAAATTAAGTAGCATAACATATAGTTAATGTTTCTCAGGCGGAGAAGTTAAGCGTTCTCGGTTACCCTGTGATTTATGGGCTTAGGTCCAGTAGGTTCGTGATGGTCGACTGGACGTTTCTTACGCTTCAGTGTCTTTAGCACATATGAAGGATGAGCATTAAAGCTCGGTATAAATGCTGTAGGCGGGTAAGTTTTAACTTCCGTTCCTTCAGACGATGGAAACATGCTATCTTTTTCAGCTTGTGACTTATGCAGGCATTTACGCCATTTTCGATAGAAGGCTTTTAAATAGTCTTGATTGTCGAAAGCATCTGAAATCAACTCAGCTATTGTACAGTCTATAAAGCGTGTACGATAGCATGTATAGCCTCCCTTGTCTGTTCTCCATATAATGTCTTTAAATTCAGAACGGTCAAGAGGGGCATTATAATCATGTCTTCTTGCGAGTATTATCTCTGTAGTCAGAATACGACTTGTGCCTATATTAAGCGCACTAGAACCATCGGAGTTATTTACCTCATACGTTTCACTTTTAGTGTCTGCTACAGAGATTATATATGGACCTATCCATTTAGATGTTAATACAGTAGCATCGGAATTACGTTGACGGATGTTAACTCTGTCACCAACCTGATACTTTGCTATCTTCTTGGTAGTGTTCCAATGCTTTTACCTTTTTAATATTGTTATATTACTTATTTCTCGCAAGCAAGGATATACAACGTTATAAATACGTTGTACCTTCTCCAACCATGGTAACTCATGGTGATCAGGTTCGTCCTTGTTAAAAGGGATTTGTAACTCACTATATCTGCCACGAAAATAGTGAGCGGGTGTAGTTCCTGTAACCGGATCAGCACACTCGTTCATCTGTGCTTGTACCCACTTAAGGCGGTACGGCTAATCATCTGCATCATCCGTTAATGCAGTACGCAAGAAGATCTTAAGTCTTCTATGGCGCGTTTCATTCGCGCCTTGCGTTTGCGGCTTATATGGCACACCGCTCTTTTGGCATATGCCTGATACGAGTACTAGCGATTCTATTACGTCATCGCAGAACTCACTACCGTTATCAGTTCACGTAATACCCGGCTACCTGTGGTCAGCAAAGACTTGGCAACATAATTCTGCCACGGACTGCGTATTCTTATCCTTTAATGGATAGAGCAAGTTAAACCGTGACACCACATCAAAGAAGTGGCATCGTAACGGTCGCCTGTGTGCTCGTACGTTGGCAGGTCAACCAGATCAATGATGACCCTGCGCCATGGAACATTTTCAGTCACTTTTAAGCGGTGCGAACCCATAGCGCTTGATCCTATTGAGATCACAGTCTGTACATGACTGATATACTCGGTCAACTAAAGTTGCCAGCTTAGGGTGCGCGATCCCATTTTGCTTAGCATCTTTAAGTGCGTCTACTACGTTCTGGTGCTTCAGCTTATGGTTTTGCGTCAGCCAAGCAAGAATTTTTTCATCATTCTGCTCCCCCAGAATAAAGGTAGGGTGTTGAGAATTCACTTGCGTGGTCTCTAAGTCTGTAGTGTTTCCAGACTCCTGTCCTGCTTTCGCACGAGTGTCATAAGTGCGCTCATGCGCGTTAGACACACCTGACTTATTAAATAGTCGTATTATATATGTATATGCTCCAGGATTATCTTTCATTAATCCCTTTTGAAAGACTTCGGGCTTGGACTTTATGTTATAAAACAGAGTCCTAGCTAGAGACTGACGCTTCTTAACAGTGTCATTAGTAGATTGTATTTCTTGTGCACAGACTTTAAATGCTGTGTTGCCTTTGAACTGCTTAACGTTCAATTGGGTAGAGAGTGGAATCTCCGATTCTTTGACCTTGCTAAGGAAGGT
>NW_014036345.1:1285-2642 GCF_001186125.1 Sphaeroforma arctica JP610 | reverse complement strand
ATGAGTCATACCAAATACCCAGGCTATTGGAGCCATCAAAGTGCATTTAGAACACTTTGGAAATATTGGAAAAAGAGCTTGTATTAAAATATTTAAAATACAAATAAAAACCAATGTATTATCTCAATTGATCTTGATATTTTAGACTGACCGGAGGCCGTATTTCTACAAAAGAACATGCTGACAAATCTTAATATTTCACTTACAAAATTCAGCAAAGTAATGAATTTAGAGGATGCCATAGATACGCCACATAAGAAACTTGTTGTGCAAATGTAGAACGCAGTCAAAGAGTGTTTTTGCCACACGATAAATCATGATAAACCTCATAGTGTGCGTAAAGTGATTGATCAGAAGGCAGTAAAAATGGCGAGGCAGAATAGGAAGGTTGATATGGCTAAACTATTTTTATAATCAGCACTGACGGTCATGGTGGTCGGTAGTAGGAATAAATAAGAGCTTCTTGTACAAGACAGGAAGAGGCGAAGGAGATGATAGAAACCAAGCGCGATGACATAAATAGGAAGGAGAAGCGGACAGTGGACAAGGAAAAGGAAAGTCGAAGAACGCTGGGATACTTGCTAAGACTCCAAAACCGCAGAATAGAAATACTGTAAGATTCGGTCTAATAAAGACAATACTAATGCCATGGAATAAATAAACGCGTAGGTAAATTCTAAGTATCGTGTAAATATCAAAGTAAATAACGAAATGAGACGTTTAGTAAAGTTAGGTATGCCTCGTGAAAACAGTAATACTCTGAGGGATTATGAGGCTAAGAGATTGCCTATATATAATCTTCTCAGTACTGTATTCGCCGTAGGGATTTTATTTAGTGTTTCGTTGTTGCTCTACTAGAAACTATGTTATGTTTCGTTGGGGCGAATCTGAGAGACTCATAAAATCCTATCTTTAGAAAAAAAGTTTACTCTCGATGTCCTTAAGTTATTGTCTTAACTAATAACATGCCACTTATCAAGAATTACCGACTTAGCCTTCATCAGACTGGCACATCTGGTTGGCTGATCGGAGGATCAACTAGGTAACGTTACAAATATCTGATATGTAAAATGGAAAAGGTATTAATTGATAAAACCATTAAAAACTATTATAGGAAACTTAAGTTCTCCGTGCTATTAAGATTACATTTAAGAAACTTAAGTTCCTCGTACTATTAAACTTAAGTTCCTCGTACTATTAAGAGTACGTTTATAACTTACGTACTGCTTAAGAGTACGTTTATAACATAGAGTCTAATGTGGAGGCCCGGCTTATTGCACAGCCCCCACCCAGCTTTGAAACCCATGAGAAGCAAGTTGCTCACTCAAGCTGATTATGGGTCAAAATGCGAAAAAGG
>NW_014036345.1:0-745 GCF_001186125.1 Sphaeroforma arctica JP610 | reverse complement strand
AAGTAGCATAACATATAGTTAATGTTTCTCAGGCGGAGAAGTTAAGCGTTCTCGGTTACCCTGTGAGTTTTGGGCTTAGGTCCGGTAGGTCCGTGGTGGTCGACTGGACGTTTCTTACGCTTCAGCGTCTTAGCCACATATGAAGGATGAGCTTTAAAGCTCGGGATAAATGCTGTAGGCGGATAAGTTTTAACTTCCGTTCCTTCAGACGATGGAAACATGCTATCTTTTCAGCTCGTGACTTATGCAGGCGTTTACGCCATTTTCGATTAAAAGCTTTTAAATAATCTTGATTATCGAAGGCGTCTGAAATCAACTCAGCTATTGTACCGTCTATAAAGCGTGTACGATATTTTGTATAGACACCCTTATCCGTTCTCAATATAATGTCTTTAAATTCAGAACGATCAAGAGGGGCATTAGAATCATGTCTTCTTGCGAGTAAAATCTCTGTAGACGGAATACGACTTGTGCCTATATTAAGCGCACTAGAACCATCGGGGATATTTACCTCGAACGTTTCACTTTTAGTGTCTGCTACAGAACATATACATGGACCTATTCATTTAGATGTTAATACAGTAGCATCGGAATTACGTTGACGGATGTTAGCTCTGTCACAAACCTGATACTCTGCTATCTTTTTGTAGTGTTTCAACGCATTTGCTGCGCAACCTAGGATATACAGCTTTATAAATACGTTGGACCTTCTCTAATTATGGTGATCATGTTCGTCATAAATATA
>NW_014036346.1:0-2642 GCF_001186125.1 Sphaeroforma arctica JP610 | reverse complement strand
GTTCATACACACGCACACACGGACACACACACGTATCAAATGACATCATAAGCGTAAGCTAGACCTCCACTCCACTATACAATCAAAATCACACATACGTACGCACACACGGACACATGCACACACACACACACGCACACACATACACACACACACACACACAATACACACGTACCGAATGATATCTCGGGCTTAGGATAAGGATTGGCCACGTCTTCAAGTAGGGAGACAGCCGATGATCTGGCATCCAATTGCCCCACCTCAGTGGCGCTTGGAGCGAACAGCTTGAGCCGTCCAACCGTCTTCACAGAACTCGATCGATGACGTCCTGGGGTGTAGTGTGAGAGAGAAGCATGAAAAACCCAAGATGTATGAGAGGCCAGAAGGTAGTGTGTAGTGTGAGATAGAAGCATGAAAACCCAAGATATATGAGAGGCGACAAGGTAGTGTGTAGTGTGAGATAGATGTCTGAGGGTAGAGAAGGTGGTTAGAGTGGTGTAGAGCGTGTGCTGTACAACTACAGTAATATCACCACACGAGGTATAACATTCATTGGTTTACCACCACCATTCTACACCGTAGAAACCGAGGACACCTATAACAGTACACGTGTACACAGCTACACCCACATAAGCCACCCATATGTACTAGCGTAACAAACGTTCGAGATGTGCGGTACAACTAGATCTCGTTTAGCCGAGTAATAATGGCGACAGCCTTTCCGTCGAGTCTGTCAGAAATAGACTGCAGGGCGCTGCTTTAAAAGAAGAAGAAAAAAAAGAAAGAAGAAAAAAAACAATACTCACCCCTACGATCACAAATAGAGGCAATTATACAACGTCACGTGATAAGCGGTTGGTACACCTTTCCTTATTCGGTCCACAAGTCAATCGCTCACTGGCGTAGCTCGATGGTGTTGTGGCTCTCTCGTGGCAGAAGTTCGGTACAAGATGTACACAGCCACACACTCACGTGGTTCAAGCGCTACACTTGTTATATATGAATACGTATTTGTATCTACCTACATCGGCAATACACACGCATACCCACAAGATACAGGATCTAAATACGTACTGTACATACCTACATTGGCAATACACCCACACACCCACCCAAGATCCACGATCTAAATGCGTACCGGGTACGTATAGCTTCTGAGACTTGGTGTACGAGTCAAACTCGCCATAGCCCAACACAATTGGGTCGTCACCGCCCTCGCGCGGAATGTTCGTCAGCTTGTAGGTAGCTACCTCCAGGGCCACAGACAGCAGAGAAGCCATCTTGGCCCCATTGTCACCCTTGAGACAGGTGAAGTGTGTGCCAGGGTTGTCGTGGTACACGGCCTGACGGGTGGATGGAAGGAGAGATGGGGTGTAGAGAACTCTCAATAATCGTCGGCGGATATATATAAAGACCTATGTATACATACACAGATACACTTACAGACACAGACACACATACACACAATATATTATATATATATGTGTGTGTGTTTGTGTATGTGTGAACAGTTGTAGTGGCAAAATCAACTGCTACCTCCTTTGCCCTTTATGTCTGCTGCACCACACTGGTACGCAAACACAGTGGGTGGATTGGATGGAGGACTGTTGTAGTGCAAGTAGAATCAGAATATATAACTTTGCGTTGTATGTGTCCTTCTCCTATTCCTAAGCCTTGCGAAGCGCATAGTTAGTAAAACATTTAAACCGGTTGTGTAGGTATACTACATGTACGATATGCTGACGACAACAATAGTACGTGTATGTATACCACATGTACGATATGCTAACGACAACAACAGTACGTGTATGTATAACGCATTGTATAGAACGAGAGTGACGAGTGCAGCCGTACCATATATTAAACAGCACCACTTTATATGCGAGTTGAGTGGCAGTGTACACAATCCGTGAGACAAATGTACCTCTACGCGCAATAGGAGAAAAGCAGAAACAACCTAGGAAATAAACAAGACTACACACATACACACTGCAGAGACATCAATTAAAAGGACTATACACATACATATTATAAACTTTCACACTATACACAAACATACCTTACACATACATATTGCAGATGTATATGATCATGAATGTTACACATACACACTGCAGAGGTATCAATTAAAAGGACTATACACATATATACTATAAACTTACATACTAAACACATACATACTGCAGATGTATGAGCATGAATATTCAGTTAGGTATTTGCACATATGCCAATATGTTTTTAAGGTTTAAATACTTCGAGTACACAAGCTCTTCCTATTCGTTAAGGCATCTGTGAACGTAATTTAGCACAAAATCGGAACAAGCACAAACTCAGTACAAGTACAAAAACGTACACATCCACACACGTACACGTACACCTACGTATGCAGGGGCAGGTGAACAACCTCACCTTAGGGCAATGCAAGGACCAGTCCGTCATGTAGTTGTAGTTGTCTTCGTTCTCGATCGCTCGCACCACCATCACCACCCCATTGTAGTTCCGAGGCGTGTAGCTGGATGTGTGCGGAATACAAATGAGAATTGAGCCTAAGAGATTCTCACAGAATGTATTGTTAGTGAACATTCTTCCTATATGCAGCGTTAGTCGAGGCGTAGTAGTAGACCCTATTCCTATATATATAT
>NW_014036347.1:0-2642 GCF_001186125.1 Sphaeroforma arctica JP610 | reverse complement strand
CAAATGTATTTATATATATATTTATTTATATTTATATATGTATATATATATATATTCATATTGATATATCTATATATGTATATATATATAAATATATATATTTATACATGTATGCATAGAATTTATGTATATTAATATACAGGCTGCAACCTCTTCTCCTGCTGTGCCAGTACTAGAGACGCATTGAACCTATGCTAGTATACCTAGTATTCCTGTGAACGGATTTATACACAAGCCTATACCCTATCCGGATACCTACACTTTAATACCTAACCATAATTGTACACGGCACACCCCAACAGCTGTGGAAAACGTTGCGTCATCGGACCGAGACGTATATGACGTTGTCGTACACCATTTTGGGCCTGGGCGATACAAACTACAGCCACTTTAACCAGTTTGCCAAGGACCTTCACAGGCGCCTGCAGACCCTACAGGCGAGCTGCTTCCTAGATGTGGGCTATGCCGACGACGCGTTAGGGTGGGTGTGTTGTGGTAGTCTCTCTCTTCTATTACTAGGCGTGCTGGGTGGGTGTCGGGTGCGCTTATAGCTGGGTTTCAGTGTTAGACTTGACAATGCGGATTTAAGAGGGGAACGGCTCGAAGGTTCCAAGCCAACCCCGCCACATTCTTTGCTTTGCCCTGAGTGGTGCATGTGTAGGCCCAGAGTCATTATGGGTTTTGGTATCCTTTATTGGTATGTACAACGCCTGATGTCCGAGATAGACTTGTGGCTACCGGCAGGTGTTGGCAGGCAAACGAGGGTTTTGGGGTTTAGGGGGTTTGGGTTGTATGTATGGTGAGGACAAGTGTCCATTACATCAAAGGAAAGGACAGGTACATCAGATGAAATAGGGCAAACGGCCCTAGTCTGTTTCGCTCACTGGGGCCTGAAGGTGGTTCACGTCACGAACAAAGCGAGATGCAAGTACCTATACTTAGTCCATCTATTATATAGCACACCAACAATATATATATATATAACAAAACACACACCAAGTAGAAATACATAAACTCAGACCATCTATTAGATAACACACACCAACAATCAATATATATAACAAGAAATACACCAAATTGGAATATCTATACCCAGACCATCTATTATATAGCACACAACAACAATATATATATATGTATATATATATATACATATAAAAAAATATACACAAAATACAAATACACGTGCTATCTACCCCCTTTCTTATATAGCACACACCAACAATAAATATATTTAACAAAACATACACCAAAAACAGATATATATACTTAGAGCATCTATTATATAGCACACACCAACAATCAATATATGTAACAAAACATATACGAAATACAAATACCTGTGCTATCTACCCTTTTCTTATATAGCAGACACCAACAAAATGTATATATAACAAAGCATACAACAAATACCAATACCTATACTATCTACCCCATTCCTTGTATGGCGCACACCAACAACCAATATATATACAAAACAAAACATACACTAATAACCAATACATGTACTATCTATAACACACACAGCCTGGAGAATGTGGTTGAACCATGGAAGAAGACACTCTACGCACATCTGACAAACTCCGTTGCGGCGCAAACTGTGAGCTCTACTTCGTCACTCACTTCACGCGCGATGAGTGTTGCGGGGGTATGTGCTGGGGGGGTATGTAAGCCATGTGCAGAACGTTTATACGTCTTTTTTCGTCTGTGTGCGTAGTCCTGAGCCTGCGATAGTCTTTATTATGACACGTGCACTATTGTATCATAGTAAATAACAAGATGGATACTACTGCCAACGTATGCCTACGCCTGTCTGCTTATCCGTATGCCTTGTGTATACACGTTCGATTGGTAAACCTGCGTATAGATATCATTAGGTATAGCTATAAATACGTATAGATATATCACCGTAACATTATAGGGGGCAGCGTTCATGATAGACATACGAGTGCAAGCTTAACACGTGTGTGCCTTGAGGAATCTAAAACCAATGCAGGATAGGCTTGCACCGCAACGTTCTTATTCATACTCTGTTACGTTTTTATTCACACTCTGATCCGACTAGCGTAGGTACCACCACAGCTCAGGTAGCAACATATTCGCGTATGTATGCTCATTATATACGTTCACAACACATATAGCTGAGGCTTAGTGGCACCATGTGTAAGTGGGTATGTATAGGTATCATATAAATTTATAGCAGATATAGCCCAACTGAGGCTGAGTGCTACCATATGAAGGTGCGTATGTATAGATAATATATCCGTTTATAACACATGTAGTTGAGGTTTAATGGTACCATGTGGAGTTTATGTATTCCTCGCCGTAAACCGAAGCCAATATCATACAGGCACGTGTGGTACGTTTGCGACATACAGTACATTTACTCTGTGCACATAACGCTCCCTCTGATGGCTGTTCAGTACCGTACGTACGCATACGAGAGCCTTATACATACTTATAATAATGCATACACCCACTTGCACCGGATACTCGGGTATATCTGTGATGCTATATAATACAGGTGTATATCTACAACATTATACCGTTATATATACCCTAAGTATAAGCTATATAGTACAGATGTATATCTACAACACTATACCGTTATATCTACCCTAAGTTTAAGCTATATAGTACAG
>NW_014036348.1:0-2642 GCF_001186125.1 Sphaeroforma arctica JP610 | reverse complement strand
CATGTATATATACATATATATATATAATTATATATATATATATATATATATGAATACCCTGACATAAATACTAAGCACGCACACATTTAGGTATAGTATACATTATTGAACAGTGCCACACATTCATTGACCTACCCCTTCGACGTTTGAAGACGAGAGTGTGTTCATCCAGTACTCTTTCCACAACTCTTCGAATAATGCCCGGTCCAAATCAGACTTGAAATAGGTAACTGTAAGTTGATAATAGCTGTAGATACGAGGAATTAGCTTTGTTAGCACCTGTTTAACTGTACTGGAAGTAAGAGACTGTACATCGTTAGTAACAGTAGACTAGCCGTGTTCGAACATAATTGCGGTACAAATCGGACTATGTCCAACGGATACGCCTAAAGCCAAAGGAACAATAGATTCTCAAGAATAAGCGGCAAAGACAGACGTTTAACGGGCACTTACTGGTTGGCATGGGCTCCAAAGTCGGCGATTTTGTCTGAGGGTATGAACTGATGCTGCTCCTCGGATGCAGCCTTAGGTAAGTTGTCCTGCGAGGCACATGATAATAAACGTTTGAGTACACAAACGTATACCCATTCGATATACCTTACACGGCTAGTAATTGAGATCACTTGTGTACTTATATAGCTAGTACTTGGGATCGCACAGGTATCTATATATCCAATAATAAATACCAAATGGGTAAGTAAATAGCTAATAATTGTACTTATTTATCTAGTAATTAATATCACATATGTACTTATATATCTAGTAATTAATATCCCATATGTACTTATTTATCTAGTAATTAATATCACATATGTACTTATATACCTAGTAATTAATATCCCATATGTACTTATTTATCTAGTAATTAATATCACATATGTACTTATTTATCTAGTATAAATATCACATATGTACTGATATAGCTAATAACTAATATCACACATGTACTTTAATAGCTAAAAATCCACATATGTACGTATATATCTAATAATCAATATCACATATGTACTTGTATAGCTAACAACTAATATCACATATGTACTTATATACCTAATAATTAATATCACCTGTGTCACATAAATGCAGTGGGATATGCCTATATGTGCTTTCAAGTGCTACAGGGCGTTGATGGCATAGCCTGTAGCACGCTGTCCACAATGTAGACAACCATGGACTGTCAGACATAACGAGGACTCTACAACACAGACTTACTACGGTGTAGTGTATACTGACAGGTATGTATACATGTGTATGTATAGTAATATACAACCTCAAACTCTAAACCCTATAATCAGACATGACATATAATCCTTTGAAACGGACTTTCTCGTGTACTTTACCGTCCAATATGATTGCAATGCGACCGTACGGCATCGTACCATAAACCATACGTAATCCCAACGAGCCAAGACCTTACAATTTCTATATATGGCAAGCATAGCAACGGCCGTTACAGAACTGCGCCCGGCTAATCCACGGGCCACACACATCCGTGCGGCTGCAAAAAAGAGCCACAACACTCAGGCCTATACACAGAACACCTATTAATGGGTATGTGAGGAAAGCTGTAAGATATATCTTACCCACTCACACCTGCGGGTGCATATACAGGCTAAACCACTCAAGCCTATACACAGAACACCTATCTCAGAGCTTTCCTCGATATATCTTACCTACTCACACCTGCAGGTGCAAATAAAGGCTAAACCACTCAGGCCTATAAACAGAGCACCTACCGCTGGGTATGTGAGGAATGCTCCGAGATCTACCTTGCCCGCGGCAGCCGTTCGAACGGGGTCGATCTACAAGGAAAACGTAAAAACGGATGCGTATATTAATAAACTTAAGCCTCGTACGAAGGATAATGGATATGTACACGTGTAAAGTAAAACGTTTATATCCACAAGCTTAAGCCTCGTACGATAGATAATAGATATGTACACGTGTAAAGTAAAACGTGTATATCCATAAGCTCAAGCCTCATACGAAGGATAATGGAAATGTACACGTGTAAAGTAAAACGTGTATATCCATAAGCTCAAGCCTCGTACGAAGGATAATGAATATGCACATCGAATACACATAGCCACAAACTTGTGCCATGTACTCAGGGCAATCATGACGTAGACCTACTAAAAGTGAGCCAGTACTGCTAGACCCTTCGCAGAGAGAAAGACTCTCACCCATGCCACATCTACTGATAACCCAAGCATCGGGGTCAAAATAACCAGTGTAACGAATTGGGGATATGTCTGATATCAATCGTATGCCTTACTGAAGGCATTGAGACCGTGCAACATGCAAGCTCATGCGGTAGTGTACCTAAGATATTCTTGTGGATAGGGGCTCCAGCCAGCACACTTCGCATTGCGTATATTACGGATAATGCACACGAACACGAGCACCTGGCATTAGTCTTCAGTCCTTATCAATTGAAGAGATACGTAGCTAACACCATGTGAATATACTTGAGCTTAGTAACTTATATTCAAAATGTGTTACAGTGAGCCTCAGATTCTCTCAGAAGCATGTGCACGCACAAGCGCGATTCAGTTATCTAATGCCAAGGATAATGGACCCGTATTATTTGCCCGTATATAGATAGATAGATAGATAGATAGGTTAGATAGATAGATTATATA
>NW_014036349.1:0-2643 GCF_001186125.1 Sphaeroforma arctica JP610 | reverse complement strand
TCGCTCTTTGCCTTATGATCTCTAGCGCCCATACACAGACAAGCACTCGTTCACACCCGTGAGCACATTTACAATCCCCCACATCGTCTTGTGGTGTCTCACACTCCGCATATACGGCGGGTCAGAAAGTGGGGCGATTACTTCTAGGTTGTACGCAGCCATACCTAATCACACAATACACAACCCGCATGTACAAATTTGTATATAAACCATCTCGCCATATACATCACAGTCTTATACACAACCATGTACAACACTCTCCTCGCTGTAAACCCCAGGCCCTATACACACACACAACATCATGAACCATCTCTACATACTATACACACACACAACATTATGAACCATCTCTACATACTATACACACACACAACATCATGAACCATCTCTACATACTTCTCTTTGTCATGCAGCGCGGTCCACTCGGCAACCGCTGCATGGTGCAGGTGCAGCTGATTGAACTCTGGATAGACCACCCCGAGCGCATACGAAAACACCTGGAAGGCATGCGGGGCCGCTCCCATGACCGTACACAGACGCTTACAATCCATCCGATGGGGCTTCGATTCGGTGGGCACAGCGGGGGTGGCTGTTTGGGTGTCGTTGTGTGAGTGTAGTTGGGTGCTAGTGTCCGGAATAGAGGTGACTGGTGCTTGCACGACCTCTGTCTCTCTCAGCTTAGAGCCGCTCGATGCAGTCACCAATTCCTCAGCCGGTGATACGTTTTCGGTTCTCGATACGTCTTCTGCACCAGATACGCCAACTGCCCTGAATCCGTTTTCCGTCCTCGATACGTCTTCTGCACCCGGAACCTTCGCAGCTTCTTCCGTCACCGTATCCCGTGTCTGTTGTGGTCCATTCGCTCTCTGTCGCATGTCATTAGGGTGTGCTTCGTGTGCTTGTGGCCGTGTAGACTCCCCCACATGTGCCCTGTGCTTGGTGCTGTCACTGCCCCTGTGGCGTGCACCTGTGTAATTGATGGCCTGGGCCGCACTTGTCTGCGTGTGTGTGTGTGTGTGTGTGTGTGTGTGTGTGGTCACGTGTGGCTGTGTGTTGGTATTCGGCCGTTCATCTATGCTTGTGTGCGTGTCCCTATGTGTTTGTGTGAGAGGGTGTGTGTCCTTGTGGGCGTGTGTATCTGTATCGGTATGTGTCTCCACTGGAGTGTGCAAATCAATGCTTGTGAGTGCGTCCACACCCATGGGCGTGTTGGTTCGTGCGTTGGCCTGTTCGGTACCCGACAACTCTGAAGTAATCTCACTAGCTCCGTTGGACCTCGAGATAACAGGGTTGTTTTGTCCTGAATTTGGGACAATGTTCTGAACTAGGTTTTGGATTGTATCCTGGTCTGAGTCTGTGGCATTTTTCTTGATCAATTCATTGGCACTGTCCCGTCCCGAATTGGACTCCTGGTCCATTTTTCTGTCCGGATTCTGAGGCTCCCTCCCAGTCGCTGACTGGACCCGGGTTGACCCCAATTGGGTCTTATCTTCCAGCATAGCACTTGCCCGCTCGTGCACGTTTACTTCATACGCGTTCCCTGCAGCGTTACTAGCTACAGCTGTACCTGAACCATTCAACGTGGCCCACACCCCAGTGCACGCAGTCGCGTCTGGTGCCTCAGACGCCATAATCAAGGGCTGTCTACCCAAACTGTTCAGCAAAGCCTGCTGTGTTTCCACGTCCACGTCCATCAGACCCTCCTGCCCAGGCTTGGTTGCAGGCCTATTTATAGGTCCCAACATGCACCCATATTCACCCCCCGCCTCCGTCTCATTCGCCCGCGCAGAGTCGACCGCCGTTTCTGTGTCTCGCACCGTGTGCTGGTCACCGCGTGTTCCCGCATTCAGATGTGTCTGTACAATCCCGTGTACTCTCGTACTGTCTTGTGTGTGTGGGCTGGTGCCTTTATCGGCGTCTTCCCCAGTCACCGGTTGGTGTGCCTGTGCGTCACCCGGGACATCTCCTACATGAACCATCTGAGGTGCGTTTGGTGATAGAGTGCTGCTTTCTCCCTGTTGCCCGATGGTAGTGGTAGTGGTAGTGGTGGTGGTGGTGGTTATGTTCTCATGGGTCGTTGTGTGATCAACCGTCGCGGGTGTAGTTCTGACCTTCTTCCTTTGAGATCTGGCGCTCGCTTTCTTCTTCGGCGTACGCACCTGCACTCGAGTGTGTCGTGGATTGGATTAGGATTAGGGTGCGTAGCAAACAAGGTTTAGGGTTTGCACTTTGTTGAAATCAGGACATATGAATTGGGACAAGGACCAAAAAATGAATCAAAATCTTGCTCAGGCACATCAAGAATGGCGAGGAAGACTAAACTAAGTCCCGCGGCTAAAAAAATGTAGCCATGTTATACGTTTTCGGTCTCTACAACAACTAATTCTGTCTCGCCCCCCCTTCCAAACCCCTAAAACCCGTTCTCACAAGTCAGCTCTAGTGCAATACGAGCACTATGAACGCTAACTGCGCATGACTCACAACACACTCGAAGGCTAACGAAATGATCACGTACCGCTGATTCGCCCTCTGCGTTCTGAATTCGATCCAATGCGATCTCCTCTGCCAGCCGTTCCTTTCTTTTCTCGCGCAAATGATCTCGCAGGATCTGTGAATTGGCGAAAATGAGTATTGTAAGAGTGT
>NW_014036350.1:0-2643 GCF_001186125.1 Sphaeroforma arctica JP610 | reverse complement strand
TAATCCAGTGCAGTTCTTCCTGCGTGTTTCCCCATTGATTTCGTATATAACATCTCTACTCTTCTCATTGTGTGCCGTTTGATCGTTACTGCTTCCAGCCGTGCCCATCTCTTGTTGCGCATCTACTTGCACTTCTCGCGTGTACTCGGCGTCGTCCTCATTCTCCAGTACGTCCTCTCTTACCTTGGCCCCTACATTGGCCCCTACATCCTCCAGCATCCCCCCCGTCTTGAGCGTCTCATCCGCACCCCTATACTCGATCCCATCTCCTTCACTCACCTCACTCTTACCTGCCACAGTGCTTCTCCCCAGCCCCTTCGGCAAGGTGTCCGTGGGCTGTGCGTGCACCCCTCCCCCGCCATACACCTCTGTCTGTGCCTCTGTGTGTCCCTGAGTGTGGCTGTGTGTTCTTCCCTGTGTGTGTGTATGCTCGTGCATCTCGTCTGCCGTCGTTGTAGCCGTGTCTGAGCGCGAGCCGTCTCCCCCCATACGGCTGTCTGTCGTTTGGCGTATAGCACCCACCGCTAGATCCACCGTCACCTGTGCACGCCCCACTTCCTCATGATCCTTCACTTGCCCCTCCATAGAATCCATACGTACAGTCTGGGTATCTGCACCGAACATCCCCAATTCTGCACCCGAGCTCTTGAAATTTGTACCGCGTGTCTCAGAATGTGTACCGCCTGTCTCAGAATTTGAACCAACTGTCTCGGAATTTGAACCAACTGTCTCAGAATTTGAACCAACTGTCTCAGAATTTGAACCAATTGTCTCAGAATTTGTACCACCTGTCTCAGAATTTGAACCAACTGTCTCAGAATTTGCATCAAAATTTTTATCACCTGTCTCGGCATTTGAACCATCTATCTCAGTATCTGTACCATCTGTCTCTGCCCTCTCTCTGACTCCTATACTCAACCCGTCGAGATCACTAGCCTCCTCAGCACCCGCATGCTTCTTCTGCCACTTCTTCAACCAGGAATTTACGTTAACCTGTGGCCTGTTACCCGTACTACCCTCTCCATGCACTGTCGGGTTGTCAGTCATCGCCCTATCCTCTCTCATCCCCCCTTTCTCTTTACCAGTTCTTTCTGTCTCCACTTCACCTAGATTCGTATTGCAGTCAGCAACGGCATTCTCTCGGCTACCTCTATCAGGCTCAGTACCCGTGCCTATCTCGGCACGTGCACGTGCGTGTGTGGCTGTATGTATACCATGTGCACCCCCACGGTTCGCATTTGCACCCGTCCAGTCCCCCGTATCACCTGGAGGTGCTGTGTCCTCAATCGTCTCGGCATGGGACTCGAGGCCCTCTTTTCTGTCCCGTTCTGTATAGGCATAGGCATCCGCCTCCCCTCCGGTACCCACCTGTCCACCACCACTTTCTCTGAGGGTGCGGGGCATATCGCCTGTACTCGCATCTGCTGCGGTGTGGTGATCATTGGGTTCGGTGTCTGTGCCTGTCGGGTTGGTTGCATAAGCGGGTGTGTGTCTGAGAGTACCGACGGGTGTAGATGTATTCGTGTGTGCGCACAAGAGCTGCTTTATGTAAGTCCTACCAATAGCCACGGTATGACAGGAGAGCATCATCTCGTGATATGTTAACGCATGGACATGATAACAGGCTAAGTAAAAGCATTGACATATCAACACAATACGTTAAAGAACTGACATATCAACAACCATACCGGTTGCAGTAGCCGACGCAGCGGTGTCGTGGGTGAAGCGCAGAGTGAGCTCACCCCCATCGTCACTCGATTGATCAGGGTTTAGGGTTTTTTCAGAATGGCTACCGTCATTGACAAACGCGTCCTCCGCAGCAACGCTGATTTTGACGTCCACCTGCACGTCCACATCTTCATTGCTGTGCACTATGTATATTTGTATGTGACGTGTGTGGTGTGTATGAGTGATAGTGTATGTGTGTGGTGTGTATAAGTTATAGTGTATGTGTGTGGTGTGTATAAGTGATAGTGTATGTATGTAGTACGTATAAGTTATAGTGTGACATAACCATGCTGGAATGCAACTGTTGATTGAGTCAAGTTGAGCAAACCAATACAATCTCTATCCGTTAACTCACTACTTGCTTACACATGTACACACCTGAGAGTGGACCTATATCCTCGTCTCTTACATCCACGATGATTCGTTTACTAGTCACTTTCGCTGCTTCATCGCCATCACCGCTGATCTCATCTCCAACAACCCACAGACCACTCCAGCGAGAGCATGGGACAATGAGTACCCTAAACCAAAAGTGGGGTGCAATCAGTACTTTAAACCAAAAGTCGGGTGCATGTAAACTCGTTGTTGAGTTATAACGTTGGATCGATGAGACATGATGTACATAACCCGTTGGAGATACAGCTTGATATTCGGTAATAAAAGTTGTGCAGAGAACAGATGGTTTATATATGTGTGCATATGTACGTATACCTTATTGAATGAGCGGGAGTAAAACACCTGACTGTGTGTGAATCTATAGGGATATACTTTATGCATATATATAGATGTTTTGACGTCGCAGGCATGAATATATAAATTTTAACATATACAAATGAAAGGGTATCCGTGTATACTGATCGAATTTCAAATTGATTATGTGTATACAGATGTGTGATGTGAGTATACTTATAAAGA
>NW_014036351.1:0-2645 GCF_001186125.1 Sphaeroforma arctica JP610 | reverse complement strand
TTTGGAAGTGGTACTTCAACAGCGTGATTAGCCGAGGTATGGGGAACATCTGTTGACGTGTCAGGGACGGGTGAGGGTACGGTGGTTCTTCAACATGCTGGAGAAAAGATCCAAGGTGTTCGTGGAGGGTCCAGATACCGTGGAAGTCGTGGCACTCCTGTAATTGCTGAAGGAGGTCAGGGCCCATGGGCGGCAGTTTTGGGCCTACCAGGATGCGTCGAATCAGTTGTTGGATGCAGGTAAAGTGGCTTGTAGTGAACTTGTGGCTACCGGGGTAGACAGGGCAGAGACAGCCGTCGGCGCGGTAGTCGAGCAATGTGAACATGTACGCATTCGTTACAATCATAGCACAGAGCCGGATTGGTGTAGACTCGAAGCAGCGATTGAAGCTGTCGTGTCTGGCTATGTATCGGTTTGAGGTTGGCGGTATACCCATAACCAGTTGGTAGTAGTATTGGCGCCGGGTCATTGCCGCGATCTCTTTGTTGGACCAACGGTTTGTTGAGTTCTTCCTGATGTCGTCACAGCGTTGGCGGAGGGTTACATGGTTGGGTGTACGACCGCCCGTGGTTTTGTGTACAGTTTTCAGGTGAGCATAGATACTGTACGGGAAGCGCAGTGATGGTTTATCGTGGGCCCAGGCGGGTTGCGTCAGAGGGGTAAGTGGATTTGTGCTTGCCATTGAGTCGAGTTGCATTCCCAGGCAACCTCCGAGGTAGTCCGCGAATGGTCGCGCGGGGAGCAGGCCGCAAAAGTATAGTAAGTTTGTTTGATGTTTGGGAAACCGAGGGTATTTAGTGCCCGTGATGATGGCTGCTGCTTGGATGAGTGCTGAGTTAAAGCGCTCGAATAGGGGGTCCAACGCATCCTTCCATATAGGCGGAGCCCAGGCAATAATGTTCAGTCCATATGTAGCCGTGGATACGATGAATGTTTTGAACATCACCAGTCGGTTGCGGGGGTGTTGCCAGCTGAAGCCATGGAAGCCATAAGCGCGGAAAGAGGCGATACCCAGTGACAATGCTGCAACCAGGGATTCCATATGTCTAGCGAGGTTGATTCCTGGTACTCCGTGAGAGAGTGGGAACCCCAGGTATTTGGAGTATTTCGGTTCGGCATGTGTGGGCGCCAGTTTCAGGGGGAGGTAACGTGTGTTCCAAGGTGCGTCTGCAAGCGTCGGCGTGATAATATACGGAGGGTTGGCGCCGCGTGTCGCAAGTCGGTAGATCGTACTCGGGGTTTAATGACACCCTGTTCGAGGCCAGATTTGCGTCCCCACGCATCAATGTCATCTAAGAACGGCTGGAGCAAAACCGATCGAGGGGCTTGGATCCGTGTGTCATCGACAAATAAATAAGAGTGGAGGAGCTTGGGCCGAAATTGTGCTAGCGTGACAGCTAAGGAATCCATGTAGATAATAAAGAGCTGGGGACCGACAATTGAGCCTTGTAGGATGCCATTCCTTCTATGGAATAGAGACGAGAGCGTGCCGCGGTATGTCACTCGGGTAGGGACCCTCCCAAACAGCGCGCGGAGGCAGTTGATCCAGTTTTCGGGCATTCCAGCGTGACGTAGAAGTACGCATAGGCGTGAGAGAGCGACCTTGTCGTATGCATTGGTTATGTCCAGACAGACGTTGTTCCACTCCTCTTCTGACTGTGTCTCAGATTCCATGGCGGCAAGTGCTTGGGTATGACAGGAGTACCGTGATTTGAAGCCAGCTTGGGTAGCATGGGTAGCAGAGCCGGGGTGGCTCGTAATCAGATTAAGAAAGCACTTTTCAAAGATGCGTCTGACTATTTGCGTAAGCGTGATGGGGCGGAAGTCGGCGGGGGAGGTGATATCTGCATCGGCTTTCTTTGGGTGCGCTGTCAGGAGGCTGCAGTTCAGGGCTGCGGGGAAGGTACCCGCCTTCAGTAGCTCAGTGAATGCTTCGACAAGGAGTCTAATCAGTGGGCTAGTGGCGTCGGGGCGTCCTAATGTCCGGCGTTCGGTAGAGCGCTCCACTGCGGCCTTCATGAGGAGGATGTGGATCCCGTCGGGGCCAGGTCCCTTTTTGGGATAGCTTAGTGTTGCCTCCATTACATCGTCGGGGCGTATGGTGGAAGTGACATCAGGAGAAGGTTCGGTATCCGGTGAAACCACGTACGGGTTTATAGAGTTGAACAGGGCCTCAAAGTAGCCAGCGAGGGTAGCGCCTGTGTCATCGGTACCCGGTATGCAGGGTTGGCGCAAAGACCGTCGTTGGTACGCAATATCTTTGAACATTTGATAATTGCTTTGGGCGGTCAGACGTGGGCGGAACGAGTGGTTTGGCAGCCACTGAACCCAAGGTGTGTGTAAGTCATAATAGAACCCTCCAAAGATTTGTGGGTTAGTGGCAAAGCGCCAGATGCGGTCGAGGATTCGTAGCAGCCCTTCCACTGGTCCATGTAAAGTGAGATACGACCGTAGTAGGTTCTGATGCGCCCGGATTTTGGCTTGGAATAGTCGCGCGCGGCATTTGTTGCGTAGGTGATACAGTCGATGGCGATATCGGTTATATCCATGGGAGGGGAGGCGTTGGTCCGGAGGCGGCGGCATTGCTGGCAATTGTTGGGGCCGATGGATTTGATTCGTGGGAAGTATATGGAGATCGGGTACCG
>NW_014036352.1:0-2646 GCF_001186125.1 Sphaeroforma arctica JP610 | reverse complement strand
TTTTATATATAGATATAGATATATATATGTATATGTATATATATATATGTATATGTATATGTATAAGTGAGCGCGTCTGCCTGGATCATACGCTCGTAGGTGTATAGTACTTCTGGATTCAATAATTGATCCAAAAAAAGAAGTATGCTGTTTAGTTCACTGGCATTGCGCACTCTGTATCTGCTTTAAGTTGCCATATACACCAGATGTGATATGAATCTCAAACCATTCATTTGTTCTGTTATATAGATATCGATATTAATATCCAGGTAGCACATAAAAGATAACAATTTCAACACATGAATATTATTCCACATATATTTAAATATTGTTCAACACATCAATCGTGCTACAGTAATCCTAATCTCCCGCGCACTATTCTGACAGTTTATAACACGTGCAGAAAACAGCACTATGTGACACTGTATAAAGTACTGTATAGAGGTAACCATAGCAACCAACAGCCCTGTCGATTCGTACAGAAACGCTGTGTTTATTATATTCTTAAGGTCCCATCCTTCTAGGTGTCGACCAGGTATACAGAAGTCATTTATTTGCCATGCTCCAAACCCTAAACCCTAAAAATCGATAAAAATTACACTGTACATACACACTAGACTGGTTTCGTGTAAATAATCTATATTCTACTTTGTGCGTGACATCTGGTCCAGTTGAGTGTATGTATATGTAATCACATGTGTTTGAAGGCACCAGCAGCCTCACACTACGCGCAAAGCCTCACTATTATCGGAACTTGCTTAAACTATTCAAAGGAACTCATACGGAACCCCTTTGAGTCCTCCTGCGGCTATGAGTACGACCTCGCAAGAAATAAATTGTTTCTTCACTATTTTAAACACTAAAACCCTAAACTTCACATATAACCTATAAGGCACCCTGTTTCCGAAAGCAGGACAGGTTCTGAGCACTAACTCTACAGGCGTATAGGAACAATTTAATCACCCACAACGCGCCAAGGGTTTAAGAGTTTAGTGTTTTTAGGGTTTAAGGGCTTAGTAGGGGTTTATGGTTTGGCGAATCCTATCGCACTCAATGTGTATGCATCTACCGTGGTTGGGTATTGCCTGAATGTGCAGAAGACACCTATGTATGTCCCAGATTTGCATATGGACCATGGCAACCGACTGTTAATTGAGATTTCTGGGAGTTTCTAGGGTTTCTAGGGTATAATCTAGCGTGGCCGGGCATTGCCTGGATGTGCAGAAGACACCTATGTATGTCCCAGAGTATGCATATGGACCATGGCAGCCGACTGTCAATTGAATATCAGTTACCAAGTGACGTCGCAGGATGCGCAAGGCCTAGTTCTTTTGAGATTTGACCAGGTGTACAGGACACCTGGCTTTTAGATCTCACAAGGGGGTTAAGGGGTTTGGGGTTTAGAGGGGGGTCTTTCTTTAGGTTTTAGGAGTTTAGAGTCTCCCCTCCTGATGCGCCAGTCATTGTAACGCCTTTAAAATGTGGTTTTTAAAATGCGGATGGTAGACGCGTACTACGTATCTACCATTCACCGTATGCACTAGAGGCCTCATAATGCCAAGAATCTATACTCCACACATCTGATACGTGATACGGACTACCCTAAACCCATAAAACCCAGTGAACCCCTAAACCCAGTTGTGTGTTGGGTCCATCGCCATCTCGTTGAGAGATTCGTTGCAGTGGCGTCGACTAAATATGCAGAAGACATCGCGGACACCTACAGAGCAACGGAGTGGCAAGTGAATAGTCTTATTAGCAGCCATACACATAAACAGAAATAACCCCATACACCTACAGCGCAAGAAAGTAACAAGGGATTAGTCTCAAGAGCAGACAGGACATACACATAGACAGTAACAACCCACAAGCAACAGCAACTATCTACAGCCACACATCTACAGCGCAATAAAATAACAAGGATTTGTCTCAATAGCAGACAGGACATACACATAGACAGTAACAACCTATAAGCAACAGCAACTAAATAACAGTACTAATACAATGACAATAGTACTATTACACACCCACACTCGAAGCCGTAGTCGACTAGTGCCGCTTGTCGTTCCGAATGGGTCAAGCTCTCATCGATATAACTAATAGTCAATTCCTCGCCCTCGGCTATACGCGTGGCCGCTTTGACTATGATGGTACTATCACCCTGCATAGGCAGACAAAGACGCGTGTGGTGTCGGTAGGCGTAGTGGGGGTAGGCATGGGCAATCTAAATTCGACTGTACGGTCATTTCTAACAATTCTAGTATGCATTTGTATGCCCTATACATATGTCTACGTACATGAATTCTTACATACAAGTTGTTTGTGCGTATGGTGTCGGCAGGCGTTGTGGGGGTAGACATAGAGCTGGCAGGGTTGAGGGTTTTACACAGGTACAGGCAATACAGCGCATTCCGACGACAGGGAAGGTATACCCCAACTATGTACATTTCTATGAGTACTCTTGTGTTGAAAAGCAAATACAACATCTTAGAGCTCTGGCACTCAGACAGACGAGTGTGGTGTCTGTATGATTTGTGTGAGAAGACAAAAAGGCAGGCAGGAGATAAAGATGCACGTATATAGGCGCTGTAGGGCACTCATTCAACCCTATGTGTGTTTATATCAGTACATACACACACCCACACA
>NW_014036353.1:0-2646 GCF_001186125.1 Sphaeroforma arctica JP610 | reverse complement strand
AATTCGGCGTTGGTATGACACGCGCCTGTTCCACAAGATAAGCTTTGGTAAAGGGGACCAACCGACAAACGTGAAGACGGCAGGCCTAGATGATCGGCGTACGATCTAAATGCAAAAATAACTCACGCACTGCGAAAGGCACAAATTGACACTTATGGATCCCCACGATGGGCTGTCACAGTCGCCAGGAAATAAAACAAGAACTTGAACCAATATGGGCGTTATAGAAGAAGCCTAGAGTATACCTCTGCCTCCTATGAAGTTATAGAACTTTTATAATGCCCTTGGTAGTGTATTTGCTCAGTGAATCTTATACTGAATTGAGAGTGCACATACACCGTCATTGCATGCGTCTCATATATGTCTGGTACACACGACAATTCACAAACCTATGGCGCAGATAGCTAGGTAGCATGAACATTCGCCAAGCACAGATTGTACGGATCGGCTATCTTCAGGGATGCAAATCCTGGCACACAAATACGATGGTGACTCCGTGACTTGGGCTTTTTCTGTTTCGAGCGAGCGACCACACTAACCGATAGAAAACCGAAGCGAACAAGCACGCAATGCAGAACGATAATACAATAGTGTACTACTGAGTTGACCAACGGTTGAAAGTTCACATGACAACGGTTGATACTTCACATGGCAACGGTTGGTAGTTCGCATGGCAACGATTGGTGGTTCGTACACGTACGTAGCCGTGACACTCAATGCTTTCAGACAATTGAGTCCAGTATGTGTGGCACATTTTTGTTGGTTTGATGCACAACATTTGGATCAGCATGTCACGATTAAGTGGATATGCACAGCGCATACAACAGTCAATGCACGCTATCCAGGCCTCAATACGCGACCTCGTGGATACAGGCGTTAATTCTAAGTGTTTATTCGAAGTATGACTTTAACTGATTTATCTCGTTTCAAATAAAAGTTTTTACCAACTACTTGTCTTTCTCAAACACAGTGGTGATAGCCAGCATCAGAGCACATCCGCACGAGGACGCGAGCATATCCATTGCTACATCATCGAGCCCACACGTGCGTCCTGGAGTGTAGTACTGAATGAACTCTTTCACTAGCGAGTGGGTTAAAAGGAGGATCATACCTGTAGTGTAGATAGGAGCAGCTTCTTTTGTAGCTTAAATAGAATACAAGTGCAGTGAATATATTATTCCTCGTCGTAAATGTTTTAAACGGCAATGCAAATACACTTTGAAGCGCTTAGGTATGACTATAAAGATGGGCCTGGGACAGCCTGAACATGCAGTAGATGCCAAGTCCGCTCCCACTACAAACATAGAAGGATATCATGCATTTGCATTTAATCATAACAAGTACTTACCATAAACTATGCTGCGATTACGCGTGTCCGATCCAAGCAAAGGCGCTGTGAGACTCGCAAAGACAATGGTCCCCAATGTACCATACGCTATAAAGTGCATAAACAGGTCTCTCCTCACACATCCAAACACATACGACGGTAGCTGATTCAGCCCTGTAGGCATATTTTTTAACGTTAGTGCTATTCATAAGAATCTAGTTGATGTAAGGTGTATATCAGACTAAAGGGGGCACTCACGTTGTTGGGAGTGATTGTTGTATTGGCACAATTTCAAGTCAGAACATACGCCTATTACGAATCGTGAAAAACAAGATCGCACAAGATGTACGCACCACGAGCAACCATGTTGGAGTAGTAAAAGGATAACTATTGTGGCTCAGTCTCACAGTCAATCTCAAGTACTAGTTTATGTTGACTACACACTTTGATGTAATAATGACAGCCACTGTAGCACTAAATGTGCGTGGTGCACGTGATAGTCTCCATAGCAACTACGGCGGAGTAGTGGTGGATGGATTGTCTCGGCTCAGGCTCAAGTAATAGAGAAAATTGTTGTACATATTTTATATATTTCAATACCAGTAACTTGAAGTGCGTAAACGACTCACCTGGTGAAAGCATGTCTGAATAGGAAGGACAGACATTCATACTGTTCAATACCCAGCTTTATAGTACACTTGGTACGTTTACTGCTGCATCATGAGCTTGCATAACCCGATACCACCAAGTACACCATTTACGTAGTTCATATGTACCAGTAGCAGACACTTTAGGTGCGTACATGAACAAGAAACACTCACCTGGCGGGACTATGACGGAGTAGTAGAGGATAAACAAGGACACTGCCAAGGCTGTACCAGCTATGATACGTTGATATTTAACAAGCGTATCACACAGTGTATGTTGCAAGCCTTGCAGACTTGCACCTTGTTTACGCATTCGCTATCGAAGAGCAATAAAAAAATCGGTGCCTGATTTCGAAGTAAATCGACTTGGTTAGTTCTACTACGTGAGTAGCGACCGCTTATTATGGTATAACTCCTGTATGTGAACAGTAACGTCTACTTCATTGCTATAGTTTGCATTGCTTTTAAGAATTTTGGGGCGCAACAATTTTGAGTGTTTGTATTGAATGAGTCGGAAAAAAGAACCCTAGAACTAATGAGATACATGCTTCCTTAGAACCCTAAATTGTGATTATGTATGCACGAATGTATATGAATATGTATTTATGTATGTATTGATTTATGAAACATACATACATATGTAAAATCATACATACACACATACATACATAC
>NW_014036354.1:0-2647 GCF_001186125.1 Sphaeroforma arctica JP610 | reverse complement strand
TGTATATAACACAATGAAGTATGTATATCCATATGAATCAGAAAAAATTAGATAGAGAGATATATTTATATGAATCAGATATAATTAGGAATGTATATCTATATGAATCAAATGTAATGACGTATATTTATACATACATACATACATACATATATATATATATATATATATATATATATATATTTATATATGAATCTGGTATCCCAACAGTACAAGGCAATACTCACTCGTGGCAATGGCGCTTGAGATACGAATGCGCTTAGGGCCAGCAACAGAAACAGAACAAACGCGTGAACACTAAATGATACTGCAGTGACCAAGAGGGACAAACATAGCCTAGAACCCTAAACCCCTGAGTAATATATGCTTGTGGTTATGCCGCATTCAAAGCCATTGACCCCAAATGAACTATTGCACAAGGGCGTCCCTATAGCTGCTGGAACATCACAAGCCATATATGGTACTTATACCCATTTGTATATAAACATATACGTACCATATAATCATGTACGATACATACACGCATAATACATATATGTAATACATATACACGCACAATATATCCACCTCTACTATAGCTGCCTACACACACACCTTGGGCATCACATAGGAGCTAGACGCCTTGACGGTCACGGGGATCTGTGCTCTGTCTGTGAAGTTGACCATGAGCGAGAAGACAAACATCTTGCCAGACTGAGCAATCACAAACACAGACGCTTCACTGCGGGGGTTGAGCACTGCGCCGAACACTCGCTCAGACCGCTTCAGCTTGAGAGGATCTGTGATGTAGGTAACAGGGTTTTAGGGTGTGTAGATGTAATGTAGGTAGTAGGATGTTAGGGAGTATAGATGTAATGTAGGTATTAGGATGTTAGGGTGTGTAAATGTAATGTGTTAGGGTGTGTAGATGTAATGTAGGTATTAGGATGTGTAGATGTATTGATAAGTGTCTATTTCAGATATATATCTGCAATGGTCGGCATCCAAATTCTAAACCCCAAAACACAGCCAACCCACATTGTACTACACATACAACACAGCACAACGATACCAACCAACACACGCACACCTGCATACACACACACACAGCACTACACCAACACCACCACGCACGACACACACACAGACACACAGACACACACATGCATACACACACACTTACACATGCATACACACACAGACACACAGACATACAGACACACATGCATACACACACACTTACACATGCATACTTACACATGCATACACACACACTCTCTCTCTCTCTCACACACACAGCACTACACCAACACCACCACGCACGACACACACACACACACACACCCGTAGTGGCCAGTGTGGTGACTCTGAAGTGGGCCAGGTCTCCCTTGGCGTGTCTTGCGGAGAGTGTGTTGTTGTCGTGTTGGAAGAAGAGGATGCCTCCGTTGTCGCGCGTGGGCATGATCTTCGTGTAGTTGCCTGTGCCTGATTCCAGGTGCTGTATGCCCAGGATTTGCCCTGTCAGGACCAGTGCCGGGTGTAGTGATCTCACATGAGAATGGGAATGACAATACGTGTGTTTGTATATCAGATGTAAACATAGTATTCAGAGTCTGTCCTGCTATGTTTGTAGTACGTCTCACGTGTTTGTATATCAGACGTAAACATATTGTTCAGAGCCTGTCCTGCTATGTTTGTAGTACGGCCCATGGTGGATGTGCTTGTATACAATTAGCACCACATTGACTAGAAGGTGTGCTGTTAAGCTTGTTATACTTTCAGCTGTGCATGTACTTGTACACAACTTGCAACACATTGACTAGAACTTACCCTGTGTCAAGCCTGCAATACTTTGGACTGTGGACCACAGACCCCTAACTAAGCCCATGGACAAACACATAAACACCCACCAAGTACCCACTCACCGATCTCCACATCGAAGAATACCAGTTCGCGATTGAAGACTATTATGAGAACACCGCGGCGATTGAGTGAGAATGTCACATCCACTGCGAAGGTGGTCTCGTCCAGCGCATGCACTTCCTCTGTCGGCGGTGGCTTTAGCTTGGTTGCCCTAGCAACGCGCGTGTATGAAAGAGAGTGTTGTGGGGTAAGTAGAGTGACTGGAATTTTTTTTTTTGGGGAGGATAAATGGACATAGCGTATGTATAACAAATGCATGATGATGGTGGGTGTATGATATATGTACACGTGTTAATAGTATAAAGAAGGTGGACTTGTCCAGCGCGTGAACTTGCTCTGACTTACATACATACATATAAGCGTACGTGCATAAAAGAAATTTGCATACATGCATATATGTACAAATAAAAGCATGAATGATACATACATGTATGCACATGTAAGAATGTACGAAACGGCAGTGGCTACCTTGCTGCTTTGTGAGCATGCACTTCTCCTAACTGAGGACGCTTCAGTTGGTCGCTCTAAAAACAATGGTCACTAAAATGAGGTGGTTGTGCGAGAAGCAACTAGACATTAAATTGAGTATGTACATGATAATAGTTCAATGATTCAAAAATTCAATATTATATATACATATACATACACATATATACACACATATATATATAACACACACACATATATATATATATATATAAAACACATACACACGCACACACACACACACCCACACATATATCTA
>NW_014036355.1:0-2647 GCF_001186125.1 Sphaeroforma arctica JP610 | reverse complement strand
TATATATATATCTTGAGGGTAAAGACAAGAACATGCGCACGAGACATTGCAGAGTGGTACTTACAGGACTGTCAGTATATGCTCGCCTCTACTTTGGCGTACCAGCCAGGTACCCTCACTCCTCCCCTGGAAAAGATATACCCGAGAGTAAGTATGGAAATGAGAGTAAGCATTGGAATGTGTATGAACACACCCATGACAAGAATAATCCGAGAATGAGAATGAGAATACATACGAACCACTCCTCCCCTGGAACAGAGGTACCCGAGAATAAGTATGGGAATGTGATTGAGAATTAGCATGAGAAGAAGCATAATAATGAAAAGAGAAAATATACGAATCACTCTTCCTCTGGAAAAGTGGTACCCGAGAAAAAGCATGAGGATAAGCATGAGCATGAAAATGATAACGGGAATGCATGCAAATATATCCACGACAGCATGGACGCTGTGGCTCTTTCTGTGTGTGTGCTATGATTGGATGAAAAACGTCTCGTGTGTGGCGAGCGGGTTTGTTGTGTAGACTTGTGTATATATGCATGTATGTATACGTATATGTATATGTATATGTATGTATACGTATATGTATATGTATATGTATGTATACGTATGATGTAAATACGTATGTATGCCCGAATACGTATATAAATGTGTGTATGCTTGTGTTTGTATGTAGGTATGTGTGTATGTATGCGTGCGTGTGTGCGTGGAGGTACCAGTGTGGTCTCCTATGAATATCGAAATTTCGATGTGCAAGGTAAGTTATGGGTGTATGTATTCCGCGGATAACCAGAACACGCCCAGCTTGTGCACTGGTAGTAATAGTACTAAACTTATACAAACATTTGGTATTAATATTAGGCTAATACAGACAGGTAGTGAGGCAAGTAGAAGAAATATACTGGACTATTACAGACAGGTGTTATTAATACTAGACTAATGCAGACAGGTAGTAAGACAAGTAGAAGAAATATACTACAGGTGGTATAAATACTAGACTAATACAGACAGATAGTAAGGCAAGTAGAAGAAATATACTACAGGTGGTGTTAATACTAAACTAATACAGACAGGTAGTAAGGCAAATAGAAGAAATATACTACAGGTGGTACTAATACTAGACTAATACAGACAGATAGTATGGCGAGTAGAAGAAATATACTACAGGTGGTATTAATACTAGACTAATACAGACAGGTAGTAAGGCAAGTAGAAGAAATATACCGGACTATAACAAACAGGTGGTCTTAATACTAGAATAATACAGACAGATAGTAAGGCAAGTAGAAGAAACATACTGGACTATTACCAACAGGTAGTGTTAATACTAGACTAATACAGGCAGGGAGTATTAGTACCAGTTATTGCATGGGTGTGATTGGCACTGAGACTGGAGCCATGCTACATACATGTCCTCTCGTGTATGTATCATTTGGTACGGCGCAACAAGACGACATCGAAGCCTCGCCAACATGCAGCTGACAGCTATAGTATTACTAGAGCAATCACACTCTTAGAATACTGACCCCTTAGCGTTCGTAAAAGAAATCAGAAAGCCGTTTATATATGTACTATAAGGGTAACAGTGCACACTTTAATACACACAGGGTTGACTTTAATCGGTTCACAGAGCTAGCGGACACCCAACTAACATGCAGCTACAGTACCATCAGTGCAACCACGCTCACACAATACAAATATCCTTCAGTACCTCAAAGAAACGAGAAAGAAATGAGCATAAAACACTATGGTGCTAGCAGAGCACACGCGCATACACACACATACATACCTTTAATCGTTTCTCAAAGATGTCAACCTATACACTATAGTGCTAGCAGTGCACACTCTCATACACACACATACACACATATATATATACCTTTAATCGTCTCTCAAAGATGTCAACATATACACTTTAGTGTTAGCAGATACACTCGTACATACACATACACACTTATATATACCTTTAATCGTTTCTCAAAGATGTCACGTCGTTGCTGTTGTGTCATGCCTGGGGGTGGCCCCGGGTGGAAAAAGTGTGCGGATTCGATGCAATTGCTCTTCACGTGAAGCCGTTTCATAGCCGCCTGGGAGCGGTTTTAGGGTTTAGGGTTAATAGTTTTAGTGAAGGTAGACGTTAGAACGTATACACCGCACACAAGTACGTACACCCAGAGCTCACTACATTAGAATTGGGCTGTATCTGTGGATTGGCTCAATGAATCTGATGTTAAACGATACAGTAACAGATGGAGTACTCGGATGAGACGCTATTCGGCTCAGAGAGAAACAACGTTATACGTTTAGGATATTCTAAACGATTTTATTGGGCCCACAGCCGATCAAGTACGGAATAAACTTCATCATACGAAGCGTGCACGGATCAACAACGTTGTCACTATGGATAATTCATTGAAAGCATAGATATGTGTCAATGCATATGATAATACATACATATATATACATACACATATATGGTGTAGGGATAGTGTAGAGAGAAGCAGGGAGCTGATTCAGCGAGGGTAGCTATAGTTAAGTGAGACTGTTAAGATAGGATCTACGAGTGTCTGAGGGACTCGGGAGGGCTATATATATATATATATATATATATATATATATACTATATACACACACACACATATATATAT
>NW_014036356.1:0-2648 GCF_001186125.1 Sphaeroforma arctica JP610 | reverse complement strand
TATGTATATATATATTTATATATGTATATATGTATATACGTATATATAAGACTGCACTATATGCAATCTTACATACACACCTTGTTCTATCATGTAATTTCTGGCTCCGTTCTCATTGATGGCGTATATGTTTTTGTCGGCCAGAACGGCATCCATTACCTCCGCCTGTGTGGGCAAGTGAAGAATGAGTACTTTAAACCCTAAATCAACTTGTTATTAATATTCAGAAGAAAAAATCCCAACCCCATAAAACCCTAAAGCTCTAAACCCATATGTCAGTGATATTCATCAGAGTACACAATCGACACAGTACACATCATTCGTCGCATAGGCACAAACAGCCCAAACCCTACAGCTGATATAACAAATGTTCGCTTAGCCATTTTACACACCATCTGATTCACAACTCTTCAACAACCATAGCAAATCTACAATTGGCCATGCGTCGTGCACACTTGTCAGTCATATTGAATGTCCCCTAGACACCTTACTCACGCATCCTGAACATAAACAGCGAGCTGGTAGTATACACATACGAACAATTGCGACTCATTCGGTTATTCTATTCTTAGCACACCTTAACAATCGCGACTTATTGGAGTATTCTATTTTTAGCACAGCTTAACAGTCGCGACTCGTTGGAGTAATCTATTTTTAGCACACCTGTTTTCTGGGGGTTAGTTTCTGGAAGAACTTTTTGTCGCGTAAGTTATCCGTCTCGAGATTTCCGTAGCCGATGCCGTGGTAGATGTTCTCAACCTTCGCATAGTCTTCCAACACCTGCGACAGAGTAAACACGCCACAGCATACCACAGACAGAATGAAGGAGGTATTGAATACACGACAGCAGGTCACAGACATAGGCACTACTATACATCAGAGACCCTTCAACAAACAATGGACACACACTGCAACAACACCTACGACAGAGAATAACACGTCACAGCACACCACAAACAGAATGAAGGAGGTATTAAATACACGACAGCAGGTCACAGACATAGGCACTACTATACATAGGAAACCCTTCAACAAACAATGGACACACCCTGCAACAACACCTACGACAGAGAATAACACGTCACAGCACACCACAAACAGAATGAAGGGGGTATTAAATACACGACAGCAGGTCACAGACATAGGCACTACTATACATCAGAGACCCTTCAACAAACAATGGACACACCCTGCAACAACACCTGCAACAGACAAAAACGCCACAGCACACCACAAACAGAAGGAAGGAGGCATTAAATACACGACAACAAGTCACAGACATGGGCACTACTATACATCAGAGACCCTTCAACAAACAATAGACACACCCAGCAACAACACCTGCGACTCAGCCACACGACTGTTAAGCTATATAAAAAAATTGCACAGATACACCGCACGGATTGATGGCTATCTCAATTTTAGGGTTTTAGCTAAAACCCTAAAAATCCTACAAGCCGCTAAAACCCTAATATCTCAATGGCCTAGGTTACACACACATATATCTGTGTGGGCCAGTGATGCCCAGCCAGAAGCAATGCCTATGGTACTGACCCCTCCAGGCTGTTATGTGAATAAACAATAAACTAGGTTTACAGAGGCACTTCTCCGCTACAGCACAAACAGTCGATGGGTCTACCAACGCTACTTACAAATGGGATTTCCAGGAAATCGGCTGCGTATTTGATGAGTTCGCTGAAGATTTGATCGCGCACCTCACTATCGGCGATGCGGTTGACAACCCAAAGTTTGGTGACGCCTGTGTATGGTGTGTGTGGGGGGGGTGCATACGTGAGTATAGGATAAATCTTGTCTATTTGTATGTACATTACAAGTTGCTTGGTTTCAAACCCGGATACTATATATAATACGTATAATATGCATACCTGGATACTGTACAATACGTATATTACACATAACTAGGTACTTTAAGATACGAACAATGCACATACCTATATACTATGAAGACGTATAATACACATACCTAGATACTTTGATTACTTATACTACGTATACATGGATACCATAGAATACAAATACTGCGCATATCTGGATACTATAAAAAACGAATAATACACATACCTAGATATTTAAAATACGTATACTACGCATACCTGGATACTCTAACTCGTTCTCGAGAATGTACTTGAGCACCTTCACATTGTGGCCTGGTAATTCCAGGGGTTCTAGATTATTGCTGATGCTTCGGACGAGTAAGAACGTTGGGCCGTTGAGCCCTATTTTCGTCCTGTCCTGGATATTGGCAGATTCGGCTTCGGTCTGTAGTGATGTGATGGGACATTCGTGAATGGACTAAAGGTAGAAAGAACAAGGACATATACGGGAAGGAAGCTGTCGAAAGCGAGGGAAAGGCGACCACAGCCTTAACCACAACCATATACAAAACAATAGAAACGGACACGAAAGGGTGAAGTAGACAACGTGATAATTGCTATCAAGTATTCAGGGTGGACCTCGAAGCGAACTCTGCAGCAACAAGCCTACCTTGGTTGTGATTGAATCGATTGAGTCTGTATACATCTGTGGCAAAGTGTAGAGTAGCGTTTGAGTATCAGTCGAAGGTATCTCGTAATATATATATAATATATATATATATATATATATATGTGTGTGTGTGTGTATATATA
>NW_014036357.1:0-2648 GCF_001186125.1 Sphaeroforma arctica JP610 | reverse complement strand
TATATACAACCCTAATATCTATATCTATTATATTCTTAAGTCTCCATCTCGATTGTTATGATATATTCTGTCGCCACGCGTGAATGGTTGGTAGATCCATACGGAGTGATTCAAAACGACACTTGCTGAGTTCATCTTCAAATATACACTTGCTTGTTACTAAATCGCGCATAGGTGTTACGAACTTGTTCGATTGCACCGTGATTTGCATGCAATTGGTTATTCATATCGGCTTACAAGACTGATGGAATAGTAGCAAAGCATCCATCCTTCATTTTCGGCGATATCACAAGGATACTCATGCCGCGATATTGAAACTAGTAGTCGACACTTTTTTGATATCCGAAATTGCAATATCACGCGCTGTTGTTAGATTATATCGTATCCCGTATTTTCTTAAATTTCATCTCTTTATCCTGCTCACTTTCACTTGCACAGACTGATGATCCAAATGCTTGATCGAGACAGGGTAGGTACCGAATGATGTTCATCAAGTTCCTGTGTTTGTAATTGAGCTGAGTGTTGTCGAGTGTATTGAGCACCTTTTGCATTAAAAAAAAACTACACTCGTTAGTTGGCCTTGATACGAGGATATCATCTGCGATGATTTGGTTGAGACGACAGAATATAATTTGTGCTGGGCATGACAGTTGCTGTGGCATCAGCATCATATGGTGTGTATTGGCGTCTGTAAAGCGAGGCAGCATAGGATTTAAACACATGCAATAGGTGGTCATGGATCTAAATTGTGACTGTACAAGTTGATTAAACATAGGAATTTATGTAGAGTCTAGTTTGTGTTGTAGTGCAATGACGTCTATAATATAAATATCGCACTTGTAACAATCGGAATAGTTTCATGTATTGATATCCAAGACAGTTATTTTTGGTCGTAGATGGAGCTAACGTCTCACGATTGTATTCTTCACTCAATGCCCGTTAATACAGAATGGAACTCTTGGCTTCACTGAGTTTCGAGACCTTTGGAACATCTTGAATGGTATGTACGTAAAGATATCTAGTGTGCAATTTTACCCGACATATTGGTGTACACGTACATATCTGTCCATACCAAGGGAATGTCATCCAGTTTTCTCCTGTGGTCCTTCATTTCATAGAACACCAATCGAACTAGTTGGAATCTGACCTTTAGGATGATGCTACTCGAGATATCAACGGCTTTTTCAATATCCCTTTCAAGAGACAGGCAAATAGTTCCAGTACGAAGCTTTATGCCCCTGTGTCTTTATTAGCAAGAACTATATTAAGTATGCGCGAGATGTTTACGTAGAGCTAATACGGATTGTCGCACATCAATACACACGTTCACACATTGCATCATACATCGGTATCTGTCAACTACCGCATCCATACTCACCTGTACATACCAATCATTTGTTGCAGGTTGGAAGCAGATCTTTACGCAACACGACACGGACAGGAGCGGTTTGATCGATACAAAAGAACTCACTATGTGTGTGCAGCAGATAGGCTACCGAGTATCTCCACAAGTGATTGATGCAATTGCCCTGAGGTACTCATCAAACTCAAGCAAACAGATCCCATTCGATGACTTTGTGGCGGCGATAGTGCGCATGCGGGCGTTGACGGATTCGTTCATGGCACTGGATACGCAGCGGTCGGGTGTAGTACAAATGGAGTACGACCAGTTCCTACACTTGTGCTATCAATTTTAAAGTATACACTTGCAAAGTGTCAAATTCGGAATTATGTTCGTTGATTAAACTTGGGCTGCAACCTGACTGATCACCATCAACTTTTGACCATAATTATCTACAGTATCGATATATATGCTTCAAACAATTCCAAGTACATCATTCATTTATCTCTGGTCTACGGTGCCTACGGAAGATCAACTGCCACAACCCATTGTCATATATGATCAGTCTTGAAACTCTAAACCCTGTCTTCATTTGATTAGATATTAGCATAAAATTGCGTGCTTGCTATGGTATCAAGGTGGATTTTATATATATAGACTGCACAGTTAAAATTCCAAACCACAATTAATTAAGATTAAATGCGAAATACTCGAAACTCTATCTCCTGCTCAATGCTATCAGTTTATTCAGATACATTCTACTAATGATACCTGAATATCTCGTTAATTAGCCGATCTCTAGTCTTTGCAAGATATGAGCAATCAATTTTACGCTATCGAATATACCGTAACATACTTCCAGTATTTTGCCTTTGATGGCCAGCAGTACGTAGTTGAAACTAGACACTATCCAGTTTCGGCGAGCAAAATAACATTGAATTTTGTTATAGGCTTCGATACACTGTTCATTGCTCATCTGAACCAGGCATATCAGCCAGGACCTTCCATCGAACAGCTCACACTAGGATAGATACTTGTATCACCGCAATGGTGCATTTGATTGGCACATTAAGTATCCATGAAAATCTTTGCACACACACACACACATTTATATATCTATATATATCTACATATACATACATACATACATACATACATACATACATATATGCATACACACACACACACACACATATATACATACACACACACACACACACACATATATATATATATATACTTATACTTAGTATACTAACAAATAATAATAACAGTATAATAATAATAATATATATATATATATATA
>NW_014036358.1:0-2649 GCF_001186125.1 Sphaeroforma arctica JP610 | reverse complement strand
ATATATACTACACACACACACACACACACACACACACACACACACACATATATATATATATATATATATATATATATATATATATATATATATATATATATATATATATATATATATATATATATATATATATAAATGATACTAAAGTAGCGTGCATCTGATTGACCAATTTGAACTCACACCCAATCATTACACTCGAAATCATTTCTGCAGGCCTCATCGGGCGATGCGACGGTGGTGGCACTATCAGAGGCAGGCACAGCACCCAATGAGCACGTGGGCAGCAAAACCGAATGCGCGCTGCTGCAAGTGTGTCTGGACTTGGGCGTGGAGTATTCCGAACTGCGCAAAGAAGGGTGTGTGGGTGGATTGGGAGCATGTTCAGTATATGTGTGTGTTATTATAGAGGCTATGCAGTATATGTGTGTGGTGTTATAGAGGCATATGCAAAATATATGTGTGTTGTATTAGAAGCTTATGCCGTATATGTGTGTGGTGTTATAATGGCATATGTAGTATAGGTGTGTGTTGTAATAGAGGCTATGCCGTATATGTGTGTGTTGTAATAGAGGCTATGCCGTATATGTGTGTGTTGTTATAAAGGCATATGCAGTATATGTGTGTGTTGTTACAATGGCACATGCAGTATATGTGCTTGTTGTTTTAGAGGCATATGCCGTATATGTGCGTGGTGTTATAGTGGCATATGCAGTATATGTGTGTGTTGTTATAGAGGCATATGCCGTATATGTGTGTGTTATAAAGGCATATGCAATATATGTGTGTGTTGTTATAGAGGCACATGCCGTATATTTGTGTGTTGTTATAAAGGCATATGCAGTATATGTGTGTGTTGTTTTCGAGGTATATGCCGTATATGTGTGTGTTGATATAAAGGCATATGCAGTGTGTGTGTGTGTATTGTTTGAGGGGCATGTGTAGTATATATACATATATATATATATATATATATGTGTGTGTATGTGTTGGCGTTGTTCTGCCTTGTGGTACGTGTGTGTGTGCGTATTGAACGGATTGTGATTGCATATGGCGCAACTGGAATACGTTGAGCACGTGTAGGTATATTGGGGTATATTCCAAGGACAAGCGACACCGTCGTATGATATCTACACTGCATGCACCAACGCAATAGGAATTGGTATATACACAGACAAGCTCGACGAAATTCTGTCATACATAGCCAATCTGCATTCTCCTACTAATACAAGTGTGCACGCCTACCTATTTTTTTTACCTACCTACCTACCTACCTACTCACCTACCCACTTAGCTACCTAGCTTCTTATCTACTTACCTACCTACTTACCTACCTACTACCTACCTACCTACTTACCTACCTACTTACTTCCCTACCTACCTACTTACTTACCCACCTACCTACTTAGCTTCTTACCTACCAGCTTACCTACTTACCTTCCTACCCGTCCGCAGCGCGACATTGCGTCTGATCCCCTTCAACTCAGACCGCAAGCGCATGTCCAAGGTCATCCACCGCAACCACTCCACCCGTGTGCACAGCAAGGGCGCCAGTGAAGTCATGCTAGACCTCTGCACACAACAGGTGGACGAGAACGGCGCTGTCTCAGACTTTACGCCCAAGCAGAAGGATGTGTATCTGCGGCACATCGACCACTACGCCAGTGATGGGCTGCGCACGCTTGTGCTGGCGTACAAGGACTACCCTGAGGTGAGCGTGTGGGAGGGGCGCACGGGCATGCACGGCGTACACGCGGCTGGTGGGCGTATGTGCAAGTGTGTTTGTGTGGTTGTAGTTGTAGTTGTATTTGGAAACATACGCATCCGCATATCATCGACCCCTATGCCAGAGGCGGGTGTGAATAAGGACTTGCCCATGCAATGTGTGTTTCATGCAATGTGCATTGAATACAATGTGTATTTAATTTATTGTGTGTATCATGCAATGTGTATAGAACAGATACCTGTTCCGTCTTCTGTCCTGCCGTAAGGTGTGTGCTTGCGGGTGCTTGCAAATGGCAGTGTAGTTTCATCCGCCATCGCACAAGGGTAGGTACGTACCTGCACCACCCACCGTATCCGTAACGGGACAGAGATCGTGTACGTCTGTATAGGCAATTCGCTCGAGAATACTCAGCAACCGCCACACTTTCTATGTCCAGGACCACGGCATCAGCGACTGGGACGAAGAATCCATCGACGACATCGAGAAAAACTTGGTTTTTCTGTGTCTGGTAGGTATTCAAGACCCGGTCAGACCGGAAGTACCCGAGGCTATTCAGCAGTGCAAAAGTGCGGGCATTGTGGTGCGCATGGTGACGGGCGATAATGTAACAACCGCCACGACCATTGCCAGAGAGTGTGGTATCCTGGATAGCAAGAATGATCTCGGTATGCGTGTGTGATATATATATATATGTGTGTATGTATTTATTGTATGTATGTATATATGTATGTATGTATGTATGTATGTATGTATGTATGTATGTATGTATGTATGTATGTATGTATGTATGTATGTATGTATGTATGTATGTATGTATGTATGTATGTATGTATGTATGTATGTATGTATGTATGTATGTATGTATGTATGTTTGTATGTATGTATGTATGTATGTATGTATGTATGTATGTATGTATGTATGTATG
>NW_014036359.1:0-2652 GCF_001186125.1 Sphaeroforma arctica JP610 | reverse complement strand
TATACTATATATATATATATATATATATATATATATATATATATATATATATATATATATATATATATATATATATATATATATATATATATATATATATATATATATATGTATATATACATATGAATTACGTTATAGCCGATCTAATCTCCGTCTATCATCTCTAATAAACGTGTTGCTACGTCCCTTGCATGTAGGGCTGGTGTCCAGCCTGCAGAACGGCATCTTTGCGCTTGAGATGCTGCCTGGGAATTACAAGGGCACTCTGATTGTACTGACAGATGGCGTGGCTACACTCAGAGACCACTCCAGCGCTGCCTTCGACTCCATTCTCACACTCTTCAGCAGGTAGGTCACCACACCTCAGGCGGTGGGATGTGAGGTGTGATATGTCCTGAGTTATATGCATGTGCGTGTTATTGTTGAGTTGGCATGTGTGGGTTGTGAATGCCCAGGTGATGTGAGGTGTGATATGTCCTGAGTTATATGCATGTGGGTGTTATTGTTTAGTTGGCATGTGTGGGTTGTGAATGTCCAGGTGATGTGAGGTGTGATATGTCTTGAGTTATATGCATGTGGGCGTTATTATTGAATTGTCATGTGTGGGTATGAATGTCCAGGTGATGTGGGGTGTGATATGTCCTGAGTTATATGCATGTGGGTGTTATTGTTGAGTTGGCATGTGTGGGTTGTAAATGTCCAGGTGATGTGGAGTGTGATATGTCCTGAGTTGTATGCACGTGGGTGTTCTTGTTGGGTTGGCACATCGTCGACGCGCGTGATGAGCGTTCAATTACACAGGTCACTTGGCCTGGTTGTGAATGGTACCCGAGTTGATGTAAACCTGAATGTTTGACGGTAGTATTTTCTGGACTGAGTGCACTGATCACGTGTGGTTTTGTGTAGCTGACAATTCTTAGTGCGATCTAGGGGAGACATGCCAACTAAATGTACAGTGGTACTTGTCGGCTAAGGTGCATGCTTTCAACCGTCCACGTAACTACTACACTACTAAACTACTAAGCTATTCAACTACTTGATTACTACACTGCTAAACTATTATACCACTTAACTACTACACTACTAAACTACTAAGCTATTCAACTACTTGGTTACTACACTGCTAAACTATTAAACCACTTAACTACTACACTACTAAACTACTAAACTATTCAACTACTTGATTACTACACTGCTAAACTATTAAACCACTTAACTACTACACTACTAAACTACTAAGCTATTCAACTATTTGATTACTACACTGCTAAACTATTAAACCACTTAACTACTACAATACTAAACTACTAAACTATTCAACTACTTGACTACTACACTACTAAACCATTAAATACTACACTACTAAACTATTAAACCACTTATCTACTACACTACTAAACTACTAAACTATTCAACTACTTGACTGCCACATTACTAAACTATTAAACCTTAACTACTACACTACTACACTACTAAACTATTCAACTACTTGACTTCTACACTACTAAACTATTAAACCACTTAGCTACTACACTACTAAACTACCAAACTATTCAACTACATGACTACTACACTACTACACTACCAAACCACTAAACCACTACACTTCCACAGGTACATGTTCCCGCTGAGTTTCATCCAGGTGACCAACTATGAGCCGTCCATGTCCTTCGGCTATGTGCCAGATACCGAACTTCTGCAGTTCGCCTCCAAGGCCACCAACGGTGCGTTTCTGTTCACCAGCGACTGTGTGTCTCTGCCCGCTCCCTCGCCTGACTCGTACCCTGCACAGCGCGTGTGGGCTGTAGAGGACGGTGTGTGGGACCAGTACGACTCACTGACTAAGAACATATACCACGCGGCATTCACAGCGAGTACCTTCTCGTCATCACCAGGTATGTGGCGGGTGGTAGTTGGGGGGGGTTGGGGGGGGTTGGGGAGTTCGGGCACTTGTCTGACTAGGTGTGGGCGGGGCTGTGGAAGTATGCGTGGAGCCGCTCAGGAATGTGCGGAGTCTCCCAGGAATGCGGAGAGTCACTCAGGAATGTACTGGGCCTCCCAGGTATCGGCTTGGTCAGATGTAGCGCCGTGTAGTCTAAGTCACGAGCAGTGCTGCCTGCAGCTGATCCCGTCGGGTGTTTGTGAGCAGTCGCTTCATCCGCTGACAGTTTTTCGAACCACTGCAATGGCTGTTTGTTTGTTCGTTGTTGAAAGCTTTACTGATTTTTAGTGGGATGATTGCCTACTCTGTTGACATATTTCGTTGCCGCTCCTGGGGATTGTATCACTGCCGGTTGTTTCTGGGCTGTTTGCTTATGAAGTTAATAGATCGCCATGTAATATATTTTGTATTTTATTTTGCATTGTACCACCCGGTTGCTTCTGGGCTGTTTGCTTGTAAGTTAATAGATCACCGTTTGGTTTATTTTGTATATTATTTTGCATTGTATTGCCCGGTTGCTTCAGGGCGTGTTGTTCCTGATGTTAATAGATCACTATTTGGGTTATTTTGTATTTTATTTTGCATTGTGCCACCCGGTTGCTTCTGGGCTGCTTGCTTGTAAGTTAATAGATCACTATTTGGTTTATTTTGTATTTTATTTTACATTGTACCACCCGGTTGCTTCAGGGCGTATTGTTCCTGATGTTAAT
>NW_014036360.1:0-2652 GCF_001186125.1 Sphaeroforma arctica JP610 | reverse complement strand
TATTGACGCGTCGACCTGATCACCTCGAGTCGTGTATGGTTCAAAATCATGTGCCTCTTGTTGTGATGGGGTTACTGAGAACCCGGTCCGTAGTTGGCATGATCCTCGACAGGTTTGCTTTGCCTTGAAAGCGATTGAACATATATTTGGGACATGTACGTTCACAACAGCTACGGTACTGCCTGATGCGTCTGTGTTAGAAACATCAGTGGCTCGCGCTGAACAAGCGTATAACAAACATCGGGCGTGTGTGGCCGCAGTCATGACTAGGGCGCAGACGTTGTGAGCGGCTCGACCTGAATTAGCGGTGACTGTTCGTGAAGAATTGTAGGTTTCGGTGTCTCCGTCTCTGTTGGACCTGGCTCGTGAGCGTTGGGAGTGCATGTTGCGATTGAACCACTGGCCGTGCCAGTCTGTGGGCCGCGCACCGGAAAAGAGTTTCTCGAAGACGTAAGATGTGCGGCGAGGACTGCATGATATTGAAGTGGGGTGGGGTTCTGTGGGCCATACGAGTATTTGCGGTATTCGCATGAGTTGTTTCCCCCACATCCTATCGGATCGTCTTGGCCCCCTTGTCAAGGAGTTGTGGGGTTGGTCTGGCTTATACGTGCAGAGTGTGAGCATGTGCGTCGCAGTTGTGGGCCGTGTCACGAGGTGTCTCCGATTCCGGGTCTGGCTAGAGGGCTGTTGCAGCAACCGGAGCGACCGGACTCAGATATGGCGGAGATAAGCATGGATTGCGTGCAGTTCTCTACTACGAACGCGGGTGGTGCGAAGTATGCTTTGTTGGCGGTAGCATGCGCCTACACGTTTCGTGTTTGTTGCTGTTGATTATTCAGGAGACTATGTTGGTGCGGTGTTTCCACCTAGTGTTGCTGCTGGAGAAGCCTCTCGGTTATTTGGACGCGCATGTTCTCTGGCTTTGGGAGTTCCACGGCAGATCACTATGAATACCGATTCGGTGTTCAACACGAATACTATAGTTATCTTCTGTGAGGCGCGGCAGATTCAGCCGCATTCTGTGTCGATAGACCGGCAACAGGGCAATGGGAGAGCGGAGGTTCTTATTCGGACCATGAAAGATTGGCACAAGCGAGAAGCTACGGCTGCCACAGCAGATGTAGGGTCGTGGGTGCACTCTGCGTATGATGTGATGCGGACGTATAATGTGTAGGTGAACTCGGTTAACTCAGTTATGGGGTTTTCTCCGTGTTTTCACATGACTGCGCGTACGTTTCTGCATGCGCAGCGTGAACTGTTGCAGGACCTTGTGTTAGAGATGTTGCGTATGGAGCGCGGTACAGAGGTCTTGGTGCGCGATGCTGTGGCAGTGGTATGGGATCGGCGTGAGCAGGAATCACAGCACAGAGTGGCAAGATGTGCAGCGTGTGGATGTCCCGGCTTTTGTAGTAGGTGATTGGGTTCGGTATAAGGTGCGTGGAGTAAGTCATGCTTTGGCTGCGCGATATGATAGGCCAGTGAAGGTTGTGGAAGTGTTCTCGAACTTGAAGTACATTGCGAGGTAGCGCCAGGGGTTTTTCATTCGTATATGTTGAATGATCTCAAGGCGCACGTTCAGGGGACTGATCTGTCGCCGCCGGAGAAGCAGAGAGCTGTTGGTTATAGACCGCATAGAGACTATGAACCGTGGCTGTTGTATAGATCTTCGATGCGGGAGATGTCGTATGCATATCGGCAGCAGCTTGGTCATCGCTTGCGACGTACGGAGACGGCTCACAGATGGGCGGATGCGAAGAGTTCGCTGTGGGGCAGATGGGAACTCTGGTGTAGCAAAGCGAAAGTGGCTATTGGTTTGCCGTTTCCGTCTGTACCGTCTCAGCGGGGTTCAGTTGCATGAGGATCATGGGAAGATTCTTTTGGGCCAGTTCCCCAATAAGCAGTCTCGTGAGTTGTTGCCTTCGCAGATTATTGCTTGCTTGAAGTTTTCGCGGGAGGCAGCGTTTCGCAATCATATGTTACGCAAGTGGGGTATGCTTCCATTGACGTTGGAAGGTGTCGAGATTCTGAAGCAGTAGTAAGTTGGGCGCGCGACATAGTTAATAGGGCGGAGTAGTGTGTAGGCTGACGCTGCTGCACTAGACTGTGGTCAGAGGGAGAATGCGGCGCCATGTCTCTGTAGATATACATCGATCTAACATGTAGACACGCTAGAGGATGTGACCACCCCATGACTTGGTGGTCATAGTGAGGGGTTGTAACATGTGTGGGGTCCACGTGTAGTAGTAAGGTCATGCAGATGGCTCAGGCGTACGAGGGGGTAGTTTTGAAGTGAAACATCAGTGATGTGTGTCATGTGATATTGGTTTCACACATACAAGTAGTTCAGCATGTGTACGCCAATAGAACAGGAGCACAGCCTGTAAAGTGGTGTAGTGTGTAAAGTAGTACAAAATGATAGGTGACGAGTGACGGACTGCAGAGACAACCAGGCACTCAGGTACAAAAGACGTTGTAGTAGTAACCAGAGGGACTTAACGGTAGGCCATATCTAGTCTATGACTATGTAAGTTGAGGTCATGAGGCGATCAGTCCTTATAATCTTGAAAAGCTTATTTACCACTTTGGCAATATAAAGCAAAACGCTATTTCACGCTAAACCGTTCGTGAACTAAAAGAGTCAATCACAATATA
>NW_014036361.1:0-2652 GCF_001186125.1 Sphaeroforma arctica JP610 | reverse complement strand
ACACACACACACACACACACACACACACACACACACACACACACACACACACACACACACACATATATATATATATATACATACATACATTTATACATACATACATACATACATTTATACATAAATGGATATATATATATATATATATACATATATATACGGACAAAATTTGTACTTACCTGTTTACAGACAGCACAGTCTGATGATGAAGTGCAATTTCGGGTGATCAAGACCAACGAAAGTGAGGTAGATAGCAAGGGGAGGCCGTTGAAGAACACTAACCGTGTACGCAATTCGAAGTATACCAAGTGGACATTTCTACCCAAGAATCTTATGGAGCAATTCAGGTAGTTATACGCGGTAGTATCGTTTATGGAGGAAGGAAATAAATTTCATGGTGAATTCATTGAATGTCGGTGCAGCTTGTATTCCATAGTAGTTCAGTCGACCTACTGTTAGAATGTGGCAGTACCAACGGTGCAGATATTGAATTCTGTAATATATGAACATTCAGGCCATTCACCGCACTTCGTACTACAATTTCTGTTTGGTCGTCTGTGCGAATTATTCTCATTTTTTGACTTGATATTTAAATTATACAGACGACCCATGAACCAGTACTTCCTGCTGATATCTTGTCTACAGCTGATTCGAGCTATTACCCCCGTGAATCCTTTGTCGTCATGGTTACCACTCATATTCATCGTACTGGTACGCGTGTCATGTCGTATGTTTCACTTTCTGCTCTCTCGGGGAGTTCTTGAAATAGCTCCAATAGGCCTGTCCCAGTCGATATCTTGTGCATGGCATACAAAGCTCTCTTACCTTCCTCTATGAGATAGTTTCTTCTCCATGCAAATGTCGAAGTAAGCATAGGGGTACGCTGTAAGCCACATTGCGTAAACTTTACTATGCTATAGTAGCTGCTCAGAATTGCTGTAAATGCTTTTATTGTTAGTGAAAACCATAAACCTTGTCATGCCTTGCACATTCCTATTGCAGTTAACATACTGTTTGCACGATTGTACATTGTCTCAGTTCGCACCCGCATGGAACCATGATCAATTGTACTTTTTTGACTGTCGTAGTGCTGGCCATGTATCCTGGTGGTGTCCGATGCCGATTTGGCCACTTTTGATATCGTCCTAAATTTGTCTGACCCTATTGACTGTGTCTGACCTTAAATTTGGGAGTGCCTGACCGTGTATTGTCTTTTATCTGCTCATATTTCGTATCAATCTAATCTAAAACCCTATGCCCTGCTCTTTTTCATTTGCCTCCGATTATCTACTTCTGATCTGGTTCTCCTGCCTTGTACCTGCGTATCGCATGTTTTTCGTATTCCCAACTGTGCGTAGATCTCGGCCGTGAAAGAGCTCCTGGACGATATCAAGCGACACAAATTCGATAACGAAGTAAACAACCGCGTATACTCAGTCACCAAGAACGGAGTCACCGCCGAGGTGAGTTACTTTTCGGATACAAAACCATGTTTATCGATAGGGCAGACACCTCCCACCCACACTCTCTGCACCCTCAATCGCACAAGTATAGAACGAAGTACTTGCTGCGTATATTTTCACACGCATTTTGTCGCACAACCCATTTATACCATCTAGCACCACTGGTAACCCATATATACAACACATCCACCAGTGATTAATTTCCCTCAGTTAGCATCTCACAATTCCTGTACTTTTACAAAAAAGGTCCGGTCCAAAGACATTGGACTGGGGGACATGGTGTATCTAGAGAGTGAAGACCAATGTCCCTGCGATCTGGTGCTGCTGTCCTCGAGCGATCCAAAAGGGTGCGCATTTGTACAGGTATATATTAATGGCGTGTGTCAGATATTATATTGCAAGACGAGAGTACATGAACATTACTGTAAATATGCATATGTGCACGCACGGCACTGTATGTACGATTCATGGACTATTGCAGAGATGCAGAGGGATGTATGTCTGTTAAATGGGTGGCATGCCAGTGTATGTAGGTGAATATAGATTGATTTTACACATACATAAATAGGTATGTATTCACCGTTTATGTTGATTCTCACGTGTGCTTAAGTATGCCCCCCCCCCTTACAGAGGTTGCTGACTCACACTCGAGGCAGACATTCGATTTTTTTGTAGTTGTTTTGCTTAATATGCGGCTCTTCTCATTTCACATTTCCGCAAATGTCAATCGATGGATGTTCGGTCATCACCACCTATCTCGGCACTTCTTCAGGCTCTATCGTTCGTTTGCTTCTCGTTCTGCTTGTCATGTATCTAAGTAGAAACTGCAATTCACCTAACCACGCATGATCGTACTATGATCTAATGTGTGATACACGGTAGACGAGGAAAAAAATCATCCAATGCGCAAACCACTCCAAGGAGTCTGAGAAATGGTTCTTCCGTTGATGCAACTTGATACTGCGATTTTATTGACCCTACTGGCCTTGTGTATGTGTTGGTATTAATAGATACAATTTAGTACGAGAAAACATCTATTCTCAATTATCACTGTATCTCTTTCCACATATTCGATTACAGACTTCCAATCTGGATGGTGAAATCGACCTAAAACTGAAACGAGCGCCCAAAGAGACCCAGGCGCTCAACATAGCCGAACTTACAGGACTTAAGGTTGGTTCACTGTGCA
>NW_014036362.1:0-2652 GCF_001186125.1 Sphaeroforma arctica JP610 | reverse complement strand
ATATATATATATATATATATATATATATATATATATATATATATATATATATATATATATATATATATATATATATATATATATATATATATATATATATATATATATATATAATAACTTTATATGAATACATATACAATACCTTTGACGTCAATTCTTCGGCCAGTTTTGAGTTGAATTGATTAGGACCGGTGTGCAACTTACGAGCCGAAGCCACAGTTCGTATCGCAGCGCTCTTACGCGCCAAAAGTCTGCTCATGATTCAACACTCGAAACGATGAGAGACCAACTACACCTATATGCAATAACGTATATTTGGCGAACAAACGCGAATACAAGCGTACTATATAAGAAATATTAGGAAGAATATTTACTAGTGTATTGAAGATATATTTGGAATCCACACCACACGCCTTTTTGCGGACTTTCTGCCCCATTCAGTAGAACATTAATATAAAAATAAATTCCGCATGACTGAGGTAATGAGGTTTGTATACTTCTCGACTAGATTGAAAATTAGGCCCTTGTATTGGCGGACCTTTCTATATTCATCGGTATTCTTTTTTTTCTATTTATTATTCTTTTTGTTCGATTTTTCCCCACACCCTAAAATTAGAGATCTGGGGCCATATTTGCCCCAAATGTCCATTTCTGAATCTGAGGTGCATATTTGGCCCAAACACTGCTATAAATAGATTCTGATTTCAAATCGCCGACATAGCCCACCAGCAGCGAGAATTCTCTGCGCGTGTACTCGAGTTGGGCGCCAGTCACCACTTTTTAGTATTTATCGGATGTGTTGTGATCTTTATTTATGTGGGGATGTATGTAGCGCTTTATTGGTATACTATTAATAAGTATTGCATCTATTTACGGTGGTGGTGGTTGCGTACGTGCGATCGCTGTGCTGACCAGTATATTAACATTGAAGGAGTACAAAGCTGCATCATATTTAGTTCGTCCCAATACTATACATACCTACATTACACATACATTCATTAGTACACGGGACTTCACGCATACACGTATATACTTTTAAGTATACAAGTGTACATACTTATTCACAATGGATGACGATTTGTATGACGAGTTCGGAAACTACATAGGCCCTGATCTCTCGGATTCAGATTCCGATGCATCTGACAACGAAGGCAAAACAGCCGCAGAGGCACTATGGGATGAGCAGGAGAGCGAAGAAACCACACAACCAGGGTCTGAATTGATGGATTTAGGTACACATGTAGAAGAAATAACCACGGATGCAGTTGTATTACATGAAGATAAGAAGTATTATCCTACAGCCAATGAGGTGTATGGTGAGGATGTGGAGACACTCATACAGGAAGAGGATACCCAGCCGCTCACAGTGCCGATTGTAGACCCGGTGAAGGTTAGTAAATGGGGCAGGAGTGAGAAAGACCTACCCAGGACAACATATAGTAAGGAGTATCTGGCGGATATTACGGACAATAGGGATTTGATTAGGAACGTAGCGCTGGTGGGGCATTTGCATCACGGCAAGACAACACTTATGGACTGCTTTGTGGAACAAACGCACGATGTAGTGCCGGAGAGGGGAAATGTGCATCTCAAATACACGGACTTCCTGCACATCGAGAACGATAGAGGTATTAGTATCAAGTCTAGTCCTATGACACTGCTAATGGAGAATACCAAGGGTAAATCTTATGTGATAAATGTGATCGACACTCCGGGGCATGTCAACTTCCACGATGAAGCTGTAGCTGCGCTCAGAGTGTGTGATGGCGCTGTGGTGGTGGTAGATGCCGTGGAAGGGGTCATGCTAAGCACACAGAGACTGCTTAAACATATAGTGAGTATGGGATTGAGTCTTACTTTGTGTATCAATAAGGTGGACCGGCTATTTTTAGAACTCAAACTACCCCCGGCCGATGCATACCACAAACTCAGACATACCATCGACAGTGTGAACCTTATACTACAAGAGTGTGTGTCACCGCCCAACACGAGCAATGAGTACTATGTGTCACCGTTGCTAGGCAACGTAGTGTTCGCATCATCGGCCAGTAACTGGTCCTTCACGCTCGAGTCCTTTGCCAAGCTTTACATCGAGTCGTACGGGTTTGGGGATCAAATGGATCACAAAGACTTTGCCATGCGGCTGTGGGGCGATGTATTCTTCAACCAAAAGACACGCAAATTCACCAAGAAGGCGTCGGATAGCTCAGCCAAGCGCTCGTTTGTCGAGTTTGTACTCGAGCCCATATACAAGATATACTCGCAGGTAGTGGGTGATGTAGATAGCACCTTAGTGGCCACCTTGAAGGATGTGGGGATATATCTTAAGAAGGACGAGCGTGTGCTCAATGTGCGACCTCTGCTGAAGTTGGTGTGCGAGAGGTTCTTTGGACCGCATAGTGGGTTTGTGGATATGTGTGTGCAGCATATTCAGTCACCGGCGCAGCACGCCAAGGAGCTGGTATGTGGGGTTTACTTGAAATTTTGTTTGCTGTTCGTTAGCATCGGTATATATATATATATATATAATTTACACACGCACACACACACACATATATATATATATATATGTTATGTATGTATATATGTACATGTACATGTACGTATAGATATATATATATATATATATATATAATCGTGTTATATATGTAA
>NW_014036363.1:0-2653 GCF_001186125.1 Sphaeroforma arctica JP610 | reverse complement strand
GAGTGGGTGAAAATATACCAGCGGATACCCTAGCTTTTTGGGGGGTGAAAACATACCAGCGGATGCCCTAGCTTTTGGGGGGTGAAAATATACCAGCACAGCCGGGATGGTTCAAAAGACCAGTTTCCAAGGAACGAACTTACTCAGCAGAAGTATTTTCACTAGTTTATGTATATATATATTGTTTAATTTACACTGCTAGTTTTATTTGTTTAATTTTCAATGGTTTAAGAGGTCATTTATTTTGAAGCTCTTCAATCACTGGTGACGCTTGAGCTTGAGGGGAGTGTAGTAAAAGTCCCCTTAAACCACTATCAGTGTGGTGTTAGAATTAGTTTACATTTAATTCACACGAGGTGAATTATTTGTAGACCACGTAGACAATCAGATATAAGAATAAATACACCGCACTGAGCCTCAGGGAGACTTAGTAGGATTTAGTATCGTATTTTGATGTGTTTATTACATCAAGACGACCCAGCCAATTCTTCTGACGAAACTCAGAAAGAAAAGTTACCAATTATAAGGGAGTCCCCAATTATAGGGGACAAGGACAAATCTCAGAAGGAACCTATAATGTAACCAGAAGAGGAGGCAAGCTCAAGTGCCAAACCCGAATCTACGTCTAAAACTACTAAGCTAACGCGCATAAGTAAGTTAATTACTGAAAACACTGATCTTAAGAATCAGTTAGCTACCCTTATGAAAGACTTGACTGTTGAACATGTAGATCGATTGTATAGATCAGGAAAACATACACAGCACTTACGCAAGCATGTTTCTCCTGGCATTAATGAAGCCCTACAGAAGTGGACAGAACGTCGACAGGCAATTACGCCCGAAGAACGTAAAGACTCGAGCGCTACACATGTGGCATATGAGCCAGATGTGCTCAGCGTATCTATACCTTACGAGGTACTACCACCAGAACTTCAGGCTAATTACTCGCCTGTTCTGACACCCGGCCGTGAGTCACCCGTCCTTGAGGGTATTATAGACCCAGAGGCAGGTAGAAATACTCCGCCACTTTTACCTAATTGGGATGACAATCGTCTGAAACCAGTTAAGACTGGGTATGTTATCCAGACGCATGAATCACCCAAAATTACAATACCAACCACTATCCGAGGAACAGAGCACCGAATGGCCTCGACCATGGACTTTACAAGGGGTAATAAACACCCCCGTAAACGTGTTAACGAAATCGAATTTAATCGCTTCGATTGCACAGCACTACATCAACACGCAGAGGATTTTCACTCTGGCGAGGTGACCGAACTTAACAAATCGGTCGACGATTATACCATTAAAATACAAATCGCCCACGATGCTTATTATGCTGAGGATGTATCATATTTTGCTAATATGAGCTACTTCAGGCCCAACGTGGACAAGATCACAGGGATAACCAGAAGTACAAAGGACAGATCAGTCGACTTAAGTCGAACTGGGATGCCAACAGTAAGCAGGTCAAGTTTATAAACAACCATGACCTCGACACGCTAACCCGTACGCTTAATGCGTTTACGGTCATGCTGGAGACGAATGATATCGCAAACCAGCAATGGATCTCTGCTTTAATGCAGACGTTTGACCCTACAGGTACAAGTTATTTGATCCTGCAGCGACACCAACATGAGCTAGACACTTGTCGTGACTGGCCAGCTGTGTGTTGGTTGGTTACATCCTTGTTAAGTAAGGACATGCGTAGCCCAGGACTGAGTTCAATTTTATCTGAACCAGTTGAGAACACGCCCATTCAGAGTTTTATTCTGAAGCTAGATGCTGACCTGAAACGTCCAGATATAACAAAGGACAAGGTACAGCGATGGTACGAGCTCCTGGTTATGCACGTGTTCTGTAAGAACATAGGGAATAAAGACCGTGAGAGCCTGTACACCGAGTTGCGTCGTAAACACGCAACTGAGGCTCGAGACAAGGGACATGAAACAAAGTTTCATCTATCCCAACTTACGCGGGAACAGTTTTATGATACTGTATCCACCCTTTTCCCCGCACACCGAGTAACATCGAAAGAAACAGTGGCTGTTAAGAAGCCGCGAGAGCACACCGATCACGGATACGTATCCAGTCAGACCTCAAACGAGAGACCCCAACATACACGTGCTCGCGACTCTACTCTATCCACGCGACCCATAAACGGGCACGCGCGGAGGCGAAGGACAAGGAACCTCCATTTAAGGAGATTAAAAAATGTGCCGACGCACAGTGTGGGTATGACATGTACCAATTGAACCCTAACGGTTATTGGAATGGCAGGCATGCATCCACCTGTACACACTTTCTTATTAAGTGCGACAAGTGTGAGAAGACCAATGGCTATCACACTAAGTCTTGTGACAAAAAGCCCGACATTAAGTTGGAGTGAAAGTACTACCAGGTGCAATCGTTACACAGACAATACAACGACTCTTTAGATGAGCGTGTAATAATCCCTGTATATTGCATTGGAAATAAAATCCTTGCATTGATTGATCCTGGTTCTGAAATTTCATATATATCCGATCGCTTTGCATTAATGAAAGATATCGAAAGGAGAACACAAACAACTCGCCTCATTTTAGCAAATGATAAAACTTCCAAGTGTGAAACTATGGCAACAGATGTTAAGGTCTCGTTAGCCGATGATAGG
>NW_014036364.1:0-2653 GCF_001186125.1 Sphaeroforma arctica JP610 | reverse complement strand
TATATATGTATATTAATATAAATAATAAATAATAATATAATATATATATATATATATATATATATATATATGTATACATATATACATATATACAAATACAAACATATCTGCTCTTGCCCTTATGCGTGATCATGAAATGCAAAGATAGACTCTGTGATGTACTTGGCTTGGTAATTCGAAGTCTTATTCCGTCATATACCACGGTCTTATTCCGGCATGTTTTTTATATACTGAATCATACCGTAGATGACCTCCTGTCGCTTGATCTCTTGCTTAGTCATGCCCTCCATCATCTCAACAGTCGCTGCTTCACACCATGTGCCTTTGTCTTGGTATTGATTCTGTGGTGTACATAGTGACAGTCGTAGAATGAGTGCAAGTACAATGGTGCGTGGTCCCAAACAAGAGCCTTTTTCGCACACAGACCACTCTGATACACTCCGTTGCTGAGGAGAGATGATGACTCATTCACACACACGCCGTTGCTAAGGAGGAGATGATGACTCATTCACACACACACCGTTGCTAAGGAGGGGATGATGGCGTTGGTGTTGATGACGCTCTTTCTGCCGGTGTTGGGTGATCCCATCTTTGCACTGCGCACTGAGACGTTCCGTCTGGGCCGTGGAGACACCTGTGGTGACTCACCTAGGCTATTTATAGAACAGCGGCTTTTTATAGAACAGCGGCTATTCGCAGAACAGTGGCTATTTATAGAACACTGAGCCATTGGCTGCACCAGACCTAATCTGTCAATGCCGCACTCCAGACTGCCTGAGCTCATCTTTGTCTCCAGCGACGATTTCTTGCGGTTACTGTGTGTATGTGTATGTATAAGCGTATGATTAAGATTATGATATGAGTATGAGTGTGAGTATGTGTATTTGTATGTATATGTGTATGTGTATGTGTATGTATAGGTATAGGTATAGGTATATGTGCATGTGTATGTGTATGTGTATGTGTAAGCGAATGTTTATGTACGAGTCGATGCATATGCTATGTGTACGTGGATGTAAAAGTGTATATATGTATATGTGTATAAGGATGTATGTGGTACGTGAGCATACAGATAGGCCGATGTATGTGAAGTTGCTCATGTTTAGCAAAACCAATTCGGGTTATAGTTCGACCACTGTCACTAAACTGGATCTGAAATAGCAGACATTACCAGAAATATTGAAAACCCAAGAATCCCAACTGACGAATAAATAAATAAAAAGTTCTATTTTTAGACTACACTCTATCCAATCCGGTCGAGGTGTCCAGTGAGACACATCGCTGTTGCCCTCAGTTCCAACAACACAACGCGGATGAGTCCTGTTTAATTGTCCACTACCACACACCTGGCTCCGAAGTAGGTCGCCCGCTTGAGCGCTTTTGGACTGCCTTTCGCGGACTTGCGGCCGTCAATGGAGGGCAGAGTAGAAGAGTCGTTGGAGCACTGGAAGATCCCTTGCACACAACTCGACTTCTTATGGCACAACGCAGAGCATCCTAGGGGGGGTGGGGGTAGGGTTTAGGGTTAGGGGGTTTGGGTTTGTGTGAGTTTAGGGGTTTAGGGTTTATGTGGGTTTAGGGTTTATGTGGGTTTAAGGGGTTAGGAAGGGTTATATTGATTTTTAGAGGTTTGGAGTTTAGGTAGGGCTATATGGGTTTGGGGTTTAGGGTTTAGGGTTTCGAGTTTCGAGTACAGGGTAGTTAGTATATGAATCCATGAACGCTCAAGTGTAGATACATATACAGGTGAACACATGCTTGCGAGAGTACTGCCTATACTTATCATAGTTATGGGGTTTAAAACCCTTTTTTGGATATACGAAATCACTTACCTACACACTTGCCGTGTTTACAATGACTTACCTACACACTTGCCATTTTCACAATGACATACCTACACACTTGCCGTGTATACAATGACTTACCTACACACTTGCCGTGTTTACAATGACTTACCTACACACTTGCCGTGTTTACAATGACTTACCTACACACTTGCCGTGTTTACAATGACTCACCTACACACTTGCCATCTTCACAATGACTTACCTACACACTTGCCGTGTTTACAAGGACTTACCTACACACTTGCCGTGTTTACAATGACTTACCTACACACTTGCCGTGTTTATATTGACACACCTAAACACTCCGTGTTTACAATCACCTACCTACACACTTGTAGCCCTGGGACGTAATGCCCCACAGCAGATTAGAGCAGTGATGGCAGTAGGCTGGCTTGTGGAATGTCGTTACTACAAACTGGTGACTGTTGTGGCGGTGCACCTTCTTACCAATCAGGGGCGAGCCTTGCGGCGAGTTGTATTCTATTTATAGAATAATATAAATAGAACAGGAGTGAGTGTCGATTCATGAACGTTTTGCTTCTTTGGACATCTAACCATAATCATAGAAGCAAAAATAGTTCTTATCAATTTATAGTTATATGTATATGTACAAGGAAAATACATATACAAATGCGTACACACACACACACACACACACACACACACACATATATATATATATACATATATATATATATATATATACATTTATACATACATACATATATATATACATACATACATATATATATATATATACACATATATATCTACATACATACATACATACACACACATACACACAC
>NW_014036365.1:0-2654 GCF_001186125.1 Sphaeroforma arctica JP610 | reverse complement strand
TCAAAGGACTCCATGCTGACACCCCTGAGTTATATCACGTCTGTAGCCTGCTTCTATCTCTTCCCGACGGCTTTGACATCGTCGCCCAAGACATCATGGGTGCTACCGACCACACACTCTCGACGCTATCGTCACCAAGATGCGCAACTATGCTACTAACAGCAAAGCCATTCTCAGCACCAGCAGCAACTATGCCGTCGCCAGTGTCTCATACCACACTCCTTCCCCTGCCCCCAACTCCCGACCCCGCCGCATTCCACTTGGTAAGGACCCCTCTGGCAACTGCTTGCTTGCCAGAAAACCAGCCATGTTGCATATGACTGCCCCTCCACTAACTGCCGCCGATGCTGGGACTCGTCCCACACTGGCTCCCAATACACTCTCCCCGGCCCCCTCAAGTGCAACAACTACCGCAACTTCACCGGCCACACTACACTGCCTGTCGCCGTGCCTGAAGCCACGGGGTTCCTCACGCAGCCACACGTCCTCCACCAGTTCCTCCCATTCCCGATCCACCCATCGAACCTGTACACTACCATCTGAACACGCTTATCCTCCGTGCAGAACCTAATCACCAATCCGCCATCGCTACAGCTCTCGTCGACTCTGGTGCCGACATCTCTATCGTCACTTCTGTTGACTCCCTCTCCGACATCGAACACGGTCGCTTCGGCATTGAACTCGCCGGCGGCTCTTTTGTCACCGCCTCCTGCCCTCGTCCTCCCTGACGCCAGCCAGCCTATCCTATCAGTACGCAACATGCAACGCAATGGTTACACCATCTCCTTTGCCAATACCCTTTCCCCCGATGGACTTGCCCAATGCCTCATCACACGCAATGGCACCACCGTCACCGTCATCGACGAGTCTGCCGGTCGCTACCATCTGAATGCCTTCCAAACGGACAACCTCAACCTCCATCATGCCCGCTTTGGCCATCAATCCATCCGTACGATTAAAGCCATCGCCCACACCCACAATACCCCCATCCCTCCACCGCTTACCTACTGCGACGACTATCAACTCCACCCCACACTCTTCGACAAGCACGTCACACAGGTCTTCGGTCCCGTTGACATCGACATGTTCGATACTCAGCACAACCACCAAGTCCCCACCTACTGCCAAGGACAAGAGGACTCCCCTTCACGACGCGTCCAAGCAGAACTGGCGCCGGCCCACCAAGGGCCTCTACGGCAACCTCCCCTGGAAAGACTTCCCACGCGGTACCGCCAAATTCGAACGCGACCAAGGCCGCATGATCTGGCTGTTTCCTGTCAAACCTAAAGCTGCTTGGTGGCCCGCTCTCATGTTCTATCTTCAGACGCACGAAGAAATCATCCCTCTTCTCCCCACACGTTTCTCCGCCGCCAACCAGACGGCACTCAAGACTTTGTCACCACTCCCAACTGGCTCTATACTGGTGTCGCCATCTTCGGTCTTCAGGCTCATGCCGTCCCCATCCCTGCAGCTCTCCAGACCGCCATCGACGTTAGTCTCCTTCACACAGGTTCCCTCGCGTAATCTTGCGTCGCATGTGCCACTGGAAAAATGCACAAACTTTCCGTCAGCAACAAGCCCCGCACCCTCCCTGCCATCGGCACCGAATGGCAGGTCGATCTTGAAGGGAAATTTGAACAGAGCTACGGTGGTCATGCATAGACTATTCGCTTCTTTGAACGCTGCACCGGCCTTGAATATCAGGAACACCTGCGTGCGAATTCAAACGTTTCAATCACCTCGCCCATGTGCAGATACTCTTCAACCCCACGGGTTACTTCGCCAAACACGGTGGTGTCGAACGCGCACACCAGACCAACACGAACATTGTACCCACATGTGGGCTGAGGCCAAATCCCATGTATCCCACAACCGCAACATCTCCCCCCGTGCCTCCAATTCCAAGCGTCTCAGCCCTTACGAAGCCTTCTTCGATCGCCCCGTTACTGCCTTCGTCAAAGCCCTTCGCGTATACAGTTGCATTACCCTTAGCTATGACCACGGCAACACAGACAAGCTCCGTCTCAAATGCCGTGTCGGCATCCTCATCGCACATGACCCCTTGTAAGATTCGGTCTAATAAAGGCGATACAAATGCCTTAGAATAAATAAACGCGTAGATAAATTCTATATCGTGTAAATATCGATATAAATAAACGAAATGGGACGTTTAATAAAGTTAGGTTTGCCTCGTGAAAACAGCAATACTCTGAGGGATTGTGAGGCTGAGACATTGCCTATATATAATCCTCTAAGTACTGTTGCCGCCGAAGGGATTTAACCCTCATAAAATCCTATCTTTAGAAAAAAGAAAGAAAAAAGAAAAAACTATTGACGTCTTTAGTTATTGTCTTAACCAATAACTTGCCACTATCAAGAATTACCGACTTAGCCTTCATCAGACTGGCACATCTGGTTGGCTGATCGGAGGATCAACTAGGTAACGTTAATAGTCCCTAGAAACCTATATTCGGTTGAGCCATTTCGTTACCGAAGTATTCAGATATAAATAAAATTGGAAAGTAAATAAGGCTCTATTAATAGAACTAGACCAACTCTTTTACGTTTGGTATTTTACTGAGGCCTTTTAATGGCCTCATCCAAATATCTGATATATTAAATGGATAAGGTTTAATTAATAAAACCATTAAAAA
>NW_014036366.1:0-2655 GCF_001186125.1 Sphaeroforma arctica JP610 | reverse complement strand
CCTAAAATGGTTTTTAATGGTTTTATAAGTTATTGGTTAAGACAATAACTAAAGACGTCAAGAGTATTTTAATTTTTTAAAATTTTTTCTAAAGATATGATTTTATGAGTCTATCGGATTCGCCCCAGAATAGAGCGACAACGAAACACTAAACAAAATCCCTTCGGCGGAAACAGTACTGAGAGGAATATATATAGGCAATGTCTCAGCCTTTCACGAGGCAAACCTAACTTTATTAAACGTCTCATTTCGTTTATTTATATCGATATTTACACGATATATAGAATTTACCTACGCGTTTATTTATTCTAAGACATTAGTATCGCCTTTATTAGACCGAATCTTACATTACATTATACACATTCCGGGAGATACTCTCTCGACTTGTCACTGACTGTCAGAAAACAGTCAAAAAGGTATTGGATACCAATAAATCTTTGGCCTTATACGTCTAAGTTGATTTAGGGATACCAAGTGCCCATTATAGATTTAACATATTGATGATTGCGTACTCCCGGCAATTCGGTTCCGAGATTAGTTTCCATCTGTATTAATTCTGTGTCCTTCTCTGAGTTTTAGAATCTCTTTTTGGTTGATTCTAGAATATACCTTGTTAAGCCTCCGCTGTTCAACTGAATTTATACTTAGTAAACAGTACTTGTATACTGTGATCAATAAGCTGTGTGAAAAAAACCTCTAAGCGCACCTAAATCTCGCATTCGAGTACGTAATTTTTTACTTAAAGAACAGCCAAAAGTTGCGAAACAAAAAGTTGCGAATCATCTGAAGAAACGAAGAAGATACTCGAACAATTTGATTTTGTTAGCTATGTATAATAGGAAACGTATTCAACTAAAATGAAGATGCCTTACTATTGGGAAGATGGTTCTCTCAGTTAGTGATACCCCAAACCTGACCGACTTAGAAGAGCTTGAAATTGAAGCTAAGATCATTCATGACTTGATTCGTTAAGCATACGAGCGTACTTGTAAGATGGCTATTCGTGCAGCGCTTAAGCACCCAGCGCTGAAAGAACCATATGTGAAGTATACCGACGCTGCACATATTGTGAAAAAAACTAGATCAACCGTTACAACTGGGCACCCCTAAAGGTTGCAACAGAAGACCAACCAATGCGCCGAACTATAGTTGATTTGGTTAAAAACTATCTGATCTGCTTACAAACACTGAAGAAGCATTTTCAAACCTACTTACTTATGCAGAACAGCCTCTGGATTTAGCCTTATATAATAATCGTATTAGGTGTCTACATCAGAAATGGTTACTAGACTAGATACTAAACGACATAGAGTACAACACAAGTATTGAACTTGCACATATATGCACATACTTATCAATGTAAAACAAGACCGAAATCGGTTTACTTTGGTATTCGATTTGCGAAACAAAAGGAATAGTTCCTTCACGAACGTTCGTAGTATCAAAATTTATTTACCAGGGGCAATATTGAAATGCGGACACTAGTCAGTCTATAATATCAGGATCTAATGAGGTAAGGCATAGATTTTTATTTGTATATAAATAATTAAATACAGGTTCTTTTCTAATAAAACTAAAGTGCTCTGAGTTTAATTGTCGTCTCTTGTAGCCTGAGTTTTTGATATGGCTCATATACCTGGTCCTATTGGAGACACTAGTAGATATTGGAACTCACGTACTCAATTCTATATTTTCTGAACTACTTGATGGCCTGAACCTTTCGCCAATCCCCAGAAGCTAATGAATTTTTCTTTTCTAAAGCTGTTCTTCATATAAACTTTCGTCGATAATAGCTAATGTTTAAGTACACTTAGTACTTGTAGTGAAAATAATCAAAAGATGCTAGAGGTACGTTTTGCATGGTCGAGGGTATTAAGACAATTATCAAAAGGCAATCTCGACCATTCACACACAAGCTACCACTGCTCAACCCTATCTGACCTATCTTGTCTCATATAATCTCGTATAGAACATAGTGTAATCCTCTGAAGTTTACAATACGGGGTTTTACATCCAAGGCCTGCTACTCGAAGGCTGCAAGTATATTGTAGAGGAAATACTCTAAATGTACATGGCCTACATGGGAAAGTCACTAAATGTACATACAGATTTACGGGTACGTTTTATAATTGCCCAATTAAAATCGCTTAAAGTGATTTTCAATTCCTTTCTCAAACTTTTCAAACAAAAATTTAAAAAGAAAATTTAGAGGCTTTTTTATGTGCATTTTAGTGACTTTCCAGTGCTGTATTTTTTTTTGATGACGCAAAAAAATAAAATTAAATGATTTTTCTATTTTTATCAGGTTCAAAATGCCGGCGAGGGTGCCAACTGACAACCGACTCACACATCTGCAAAATCTTGTGTGGGTGTATAACAAAAATATAAAAACATACTATGTTTGTAAATGTCTAAGAAATGCACACAGATTTAGCACTTAATATCATGTTCTGTGCTTTGTCTAACGATAATCTTTACTTTATTTACTACAGGGATGAGACACGATCTGAGAAGAATGCCTGTCGAACTGAGTTAGAGCATAACGACAGCAAATTGTACCATATTGAAGTGTAGATTAAACATGTGGATAAGAAGGTATGTGTTTGTGTGTGTGTGCGTGGATGTGCTTCTCTCTCTGTGTGTGTCTATGTATAT
>NW_014036367.1:0-2655 GCF_001186125.1 Sphaeroforma arctica JP610 | reverse complement strand
GGGTTTTGACTGAATGTCAGATAATTTAAATCATAGACTTCACAAGAACCGCAGTGTGAAGCATTTTTCGTAAAGCTATACAAGCGCGTTCAACATGATCAACTCAACTGGGCATATCTTGGCAAATGATAGGTATATAACTCGCACCTATAAATCACTGGAAACTTTTTATTCTAAATTTAGTTTTACTATATAGCCATAATTGCACACAATTTTCTGATACGAGTATACAAAATAGCACCACCCTGGATGATGCAGAACCTCTGGGGCATCGTATATGTACCCCTTGATTGATGTCTATTCTATAACTGGGAAATTGTGGGAGATTTAATTCATCCCTGATGATATTGCTGAAGCATATGATCTCGGCCACGACACACCATTGACAGCACCCCAGAATGCTCAAGCCAACGACACCAGACCATACCACCTGGTGCCAGACCATACCCAGATGATTCCGGGAGAGCTCAGGCTCCAACCTATCGCTTTGCAAACAATGCACGGTTGCCCTAGATCGCACTTTCCACGCCGCTAAGGTGCACAAACAGCTTGACCCAGTACATATCGGAAATTGATTTTCAACTGGGAAAGCAGTCGAATTGTTGTATTGCCAAGTTGTTGATCTAATAGTTGTGAGGTCTACTAAAACCCCGTACTGTTCAACGAGCGCGTGTCTTGTGTCTTCTGCCGGGCCCTTGGGTTGTTATCGTGACCAGAACGCACGTAAGCGTATCCATGGAAACGATTACTAGTTTGCTTTCTAAATCAGGGCCGTGTGCGTTCGATGTGCGTATGAGCCGAATCCAATACGCGCACGCAATGTCTGTGTGCTCCGGTACGTACACCCTCATACTGGCCTGCTTTGATTGCATCCTCCATATTGCACGCCGACGCGGGTACTATAAACCACTAGCCCACGCAACAACGCTTGATCAAAATCGCAATCGACATCGACATCGAACGAATACTAACCAAACCGCACACTGTTATTGAGCTGCGGGGTTCATTCCTCGTTGTTGCATGGGTCCCAATCCCATAGAACTGTACTTCTCATCTAAAGTAAAATCGGCAGGTATGTCTGGCTTCGATCCCCTGCGTTTACGCCGGCGGGGTAGAAATTTGCCAAACAACGTCTTCGGTCTCGGGTTTTCGTTCACTTTCTGTTGTGGAAGTATGTACATGTATGGATGTCGGGTGTGAATTAGTTTGTGCGTAGACCCTTGTGCGATCATATGTGATACAGAGGGGTATACAGAGTCGTACGGTAGATACCAAGCGTGATTTGCAGACAAGCAGCAGTTTCGCGGGACATCCAGTTCGCGTTCGAAATGCACAAACCAATCTTCGAAAAGGCACCGAACTAAATCTAAGACTATTTATAGATGATTCCGAGACTACAATTGATAAAACGATGAATAGGTGTATACATGCTAGGCAAAGCGCCCGGAACAGGTGGTGGGTGCAAAGGTAAAACATGCATATGAGCTTTGTGACGGAGGGTAGACACGTATAGTTTCTGAGTGCAGTACATATAATCCCATATAATCCCATAAACGAATCGGGAAAATAACTGGGAAGAACCGGAAAAATCGAGATATTCAGGACGGGCAAGCGTGAGCAGAAGGCCGGCAAATATGAAGATTGTGAGAACTTCTGAACCCTTAATAAACACTGTTAACTTAACTATCGACCAGCATTGTATATAGACATCACGGGCAATAGGGCATTAGGGTTTTAGCGTTTAGGGTTTTTGCTCTTAACAATTCAGTATCCAATTCACAGCCATCGCATCACGTATACACATATTTACAAGCGAACAACATAAACAAATGTTCAGCCAGTACCTACCTCGTATAGCCCGCAGGGATTACAGACCAGGTTCCCTTTCTTGCTGCGTCGCCAGAGAGTGGTATCGCGAGTTTGACAATTGTGGCATATGTTATTCTTCTTGGCCACCTCCTTCTTGTTTGACTTGCGTTCCACGACGCTCTTCTTCCGTTTCAGACTTGCCGCTGCCCCGTCTAATGATACTGATGTCAAGCCCGCTGAGCTGCATATGTCAAAGATGATGTACAAGCTATGTTATCGTACCATAACCACACTAGAAGAAGTAGGTTCCTAGTATGTCCTTGTTCGATGGAACTCTCCAGCTAATCGTCTACATTTATTGACAGTCTCGATGACTTGAGGCACCGCGCGAGCCCTAATTGTTTATATAAACTGTCAGATACAAGACTCGAAAAACATTATCTGATTGGAGATAAACACTTTCTTGGCTATAGTGTTCATTGTCCGCCGTTTTGTATCTCCGCTTATGTACATGCACATCCGTTGCTAAACAATGATATTCTGCTTTTTGTTCATATCGATGAAAAGCAGATCTTACAACGTTTTGTGCGCGAGTATATATGTACGAATATGAATAGGGGGTATTTGAATACCTGTATAAATCAGAGGTAATAAATATATAGGAAGAGGTCCAACATCAGTCCTCAAATAAACATTCGATAAACATGTAAATTTTGTGTTTTGTGTATGCGTGTATGCGTGTATATATATATGTATGTATGTGTGTGTGCGTATGGAAATGTATAGAAACGGAGACAGAAATAAAAATATAGATACAAATATATACAAGTCCACACATAAACACTC
>NW_014036368.1:0-2656 GCF_001186125.1 Sphaeroforma arctica JP610 | reverse complement strand
ATGTATTTGTTATCTGTAGCAACTCAGCATGTATCACCTAAACTTAGTTTATTTTTTATATAACTATACATTGACATACTTGGTTATACAATAAACAGCAGGGTTCCACAATAGGTTTTCGATCGGGATGTGCCGCAATGACTTAAATTATTGGAATAAATCGGACAACTTGTATTCAATCACACGACATTTGATCGTATCACACTAAGAAATCCCCGAAGAAAGCAGATACAAAAGTATTAAAAGGTCGGAAATGAATTATAGAATGCATCACAATTATGAATTATCACACGGCACATAATAATCCATATTAAAATCTCCGATTCAGCGAAAATTTGCAACATTCGTGTGATTTGCATAATGATGGCAAGTGAACCCAGCTGTTCATATCGCAGTCATTCAGTGACAACCAGTGGACATGTTCTGTAGATATTTTAACAAATTTTGGCATAATAGTATTTTTCTTGGTCCTGTAATGAAACTTAAGTGCCCATAATCCTCGAACATCCTGTAAATGAAACCTTAGTGTCCATACATCCTACATAAATATTTATTTATGAAAAACGCGTGACAATCCACAACAAACGCTGTGGAGACTGTGAAAAGCGGGCATTTCGCACTTCAACAAAAAAAAAATTTATATATATATATATATACTTCTAAAATAAAATCGTTTTATATATTTTTATATTTTAATTCTAAGCTCTTGTCATCTTCTCGTGGTGTAGGGGTTATCACATCATGTTTACACCGTGAGGGTCGTCAGTTCGATTCTGGCCGAGAAAATTTTCAAAAAGCAGACTCACAACTGCAGAGACTTTTTCCAAATTTATATACGTTTTATTCTATTTACACCGATTTTGCGTGATTCTGGAGATCGACAAGTTGTGATATACATTATGCAGCAGTCAGAACTGGCGCGTCCTCTGTCCGTATTTTGCAAACCCCGCTATGTTGTCTGCCAGAATCAACACCTATATAGGATTGTGATACGTTGCTTTTGACCTTTTCCCTGTTCGAGAACATACGATGAGAAAGTCTAAGGAATACATCAACTGGCCCGCAATTACTACTGCTCATTTGTAGATAGTAGGATTTGGTTTTAAAGTTTAGGATATTGAAAGCGTGAACACATACGCGTTTTGAGATCGACATATATATCGCAAGCGACGGAAGGATTCTTAAATGAGGCATTTTAATTTGGATACACGCTCAGTAGTTTGTGGTAATTCACTGTGTAACTGCCTTGCCGTTCGTATTCTTAACGTTATCGTAGATTATTTAGTGTTGATCGATTTTATCAATGAGATTATCTTAAAATTGAATTTTTGAGTGATATGATTTCCTAGAGTTGGTTGGGTCCGAACAAGTGCGATAAGCAACAAGCTTGTCAGCATGTCACAACTGGTATATGTAACGAGCGCTAATCTGATGAATTTACATAACAGCTCACACAAGAAACACAAATTGCCCAAACGAAATAGTTCAATTTCTATCTGCGATGATCCTAGGATTATGAACTTCACGTCGTATTTTAAATATTGGGGGGCTGTAGGACCTATTGGAACAGTTCAAGGTGGTATCGATTTGGACTTTATGTTTGCAGTGAGTATGAAAGTAGGTATTTGTTTTTGACTTTAGATGTAATAGACCTCATTTTATGTATTTCAAATTGGATACGCTGGCTCAGTCTCTCAGGAGGTGGCGTAGCCCGTATGCGACCGTACTGTTATGGACAATAGTGTAACGTATGTAAATGGCTTCTGTATAAGTAGTTGTAACCACTCCGAAGACAAACAATGTCTATATACATGAGTTCTAATATTTGGCCGGACAGCTGTGTCATGAACCCAGATTTGGACAGAATCGCGTCAATATGAACTATGTTTCGATATAGAATTATATTCGGTATGTCCCCTAACAATAGTACGTGTATTGCTGTCAGTCCTTGGCAGTGAGACAACCGATGAAGAGATTTTAGACTGAGACTTTCATCTATATAATTTCGCTGTTATTACTCACTACTTCGGTCTATATTTATTCAAGCTGTTAACAACTCGGATTAAAACGATGTCGATTGGCCAAATCACCTGTCCGACGTGAGTCTATACTACAAAGAAACAACATAACAATAAATCAGTACAAGGAATGAATTGTTTTCGAGTCGCCTAGTAATGGTGAGTGTAGGTATGAATACCAAGAGGCATATTACTTTCATACTTGCTTGAAGAGCAGTATCGTGTATATATGTATAAGTGCCGAGGATGAAACGTTGTTTCTGGTATGGTAAGCTTGTTCAACACAAGCTGTCTGTACTGTAAAGAACGGGCCTTCGACATAGTAGAAGCACGTGTTTTAGAAAATATAGTGTTGATCGAAATACTCTAATAGCATCTATCAGTATACATCAGGCTATAAAGACTGCATCGTAGGCAGTAGGTGGTTTCTTCTTCTTCAATACATGGTCTCAGATGAACGAGAAGACTGGTGTATAACCTAATTCTCACAGGGCAAGATAATATACTGCGAGATAGGAAAAATTAAGTCCTCCTGACCAGCCAACTAGATGTGCCCGCCTATGCCTTAAATAGGGAGGCCAGGAACAAAGTGATGGGGTTATAGATGCAATGGAATTACTTCTCCAGATTGGTGTTTT
>NW_014036370.1:0-2657 GCF_001186125.1 Sphaeroforma arctica JP610 | reverse complement strand
AACGTAACCTACTACACAAACTAATACTACTATATATATATATATATATATATATATATATATATGTATATATATAATGATATAATCTACTTCTAAATGTACATAAAGTTGTGTAGCACATAGACATCCCTCACTGTAAACCATGGCTACATATATGCATATGGTACACACATACATACACCTGTGATAGCTTGTTAACCAATACATACAGCGTCAGGCATGTTATCCGGCGGTTGCAGTCTAATGCCGTGGTGTAGGGCTGTCCTTATTTGGTGCGTAGCCGTTAAGAAATCATACGGCACGCGACCGTACGTGAAGATCTCCCACGCCGTGACTGCGAAGGCCCACACATCAGACTGCTCAGTGTACAGTGAGTCTTCAATGCACTCAGGAGCCATCCACCTGCGCAACAGCATGCAAGGTACATGTGAGTAAAGGAAGAGGGGGACACTTACAGGCACACTCATGTTGGGTGCGTATTGGTAATGTGTGTGTATATACACGGTATATATATATATATATATATATATATATATAGTATATATATATAGTATAATATATATATATATATATATATATATATATATATATATATATATATTCATACATTCATACAAATGTATATAATTGATACTGCCATTTTGATTTGCATTATAGAACGAGATAACGTTCATACTAGTCGATACGGTTAACCAAAAGTATAGCAGAATCCAAATTTGGTGCCAGATCTTGTTCAGACGTACACAAGGCGCAAAGCTCGAGTTATAAACGTACGCAAACAACTATAATTGGCTGGAATATTTAGAACAATAACACACAAATACACGCACAGACAGGCACAATGCTTCGAAAAGTGCATGAAACATACCGAAGGATCTGTCTAGCTCCATCATCGGCGAAGTCTGGGGGTACTGAGAGGAAAGCAGTATAGATACGCCCGGAACTGGGGCATACTCATCCGGACATACTACGATGGGTTATTAAGATGAACATCGTGAATTGTTTAGGAAATCTCGTCAGCTGTTGGATTCAAAACAACTAGTGGAGTATATGCCATGGTTTAGTATTGTCATTCTCTAATGCATTGCGTATCGGACCATTAGATACGGATGCGTCTGTGCATGCGAGCGAATGCTTACACATCCACAAGAAATCCACAAACACTGCATCACGGGTTCAGCCAGACGATACACACGATACATGCATACAGCACAAAACTTACCCAGCTCACAGGCAAGGAAAAGGTCCTCTCCACTGTCTGATAGGCATCCGATGACATCTTGACGGTCGTACGCGTGCATGCGGCCGCTTTCTATGAGCCGGCTAGTCTCGCGCGCTCGTTTTATGGTCACATTAAACCTCTGGGCTAGACCCGACAGCTCTAACCGCAGCACATCTGGTATCTCTGACTCTTGGATGGCGTGGCTGTGTGAGGCGCCTGTGCGCAACGCATTCAGATATAGGGGGTGAGTTAAAGCCCAGAACGTAAACGACATAATGTTACGCGTGGATACGCTAGACAGCTCTATATAAAGCCATATTAATTGAATTGTCTACTGTGAAAGACCCCTAAAGGCACACAGATGGTGCGGGTGAGCGAAGTGCAAGTATAGACGAAACAATGTTATACTAGACAGCTCTATATAAGGCCATGTTATTTGAATTGTACTACTGTGAAAGACCCCTACAGGCACACAGATGGTGCGGGTGAGTGAAGTGCAGGTAAAGATGAAGCAACATTATGCTAGACAGCTCTATATAAGGCCATATTTTTGGACTGAACCTCCTGTGTGAGATCCCCGAACATATATAGATGGATATTGTAGTAAATAATGTGCAGGGTGGACAACCGATCGACGTAGCACACTTACCTTGTCCTGGAATACATACAAAAGAAGACCATAACTAGACCACTGCCATATTGCACACAACAAGTAGCTGGTCCTAGACGGAGTACCCCTCGCCCAGATCTAAGGACAAATACATATACATGCATATGCGGATGTAACTAGAATCACATCGATGTTGTACATAATAATTATCTGGCGCTGGGAATATATACATATGCAATTGTAACTCGAACCACATTGACATTGACTGAGTACCCCACGCACAGACCACACTACTCATACATATACATACACATGTGATTGTATATAAAAACAAATCGATGTTGTACATGACACCTACCCGACCCTGGATTGCATACATAAGCGACTGCAACTAGAATCGCAACGACACTCCCTGCCCACAACAGCAACCCGTCCTTGAAGATAAATACATATGCGATGGTAACGAGAACCACATCCATATTGCACACAACACGCACACGCACACGCACCTGGTCTTGAACTACGCACCCCCTGCACAGCCTCGTCACTAGCACTGCTCATAGAACGCCGCACCATCCCATTTGTAGCAGTCGACGAGCTGCGGCCCAACTCGAGGCGGCTGTCGTTGTCATGGTGATCGGAGGTTTCATCCAACATGCCATCAGGACTGTCTGGCATCACATTATCCTCACACGTGCACGAGTAGTCCCACTCTTCAAACCACAGCCTGGGCGCGTCGGAATCTAAATTAGGGTGTTAGGATTCTAGGATGTCAGGATGTCTGTTGTCTCGACGCGTATTATACTGTATTGTGGTACACTTCTG
>NW_014036371.1:0-2658 GCF_001186125.1 Sphaeroforma arctica JP610 | reverse complement strand
GCGCGCGCGCGCGCGCGNGTGTGTGTGTGTGTGTGTGTGTGTGTGTGTGTGTGTGTGTGTGTGTGTGTGTGTGTGTGTGTGTGTGTGTGTGTGTATGCATATGTGTGTATATTTATATATATATTTAAAAATATATATATTTCGTTTCTTAACGTATGGACGTAAAATATAAGACGTCTCTGTAACTCAAGAGTCTATTTCAATTCGTTAACATATATTTATATGCGAGATTCGAGCTTTACTCTGTATTTTATCATTCTGGCTAACCTAATCTCACTAACCACCCATTGGTCGGTATTGATTGGATATGCTTCTGCACATCAGCCCTCCATACACCAAACGACAGCTGAGACTAGTACGCGGAGGAGAGCTATTCCTTGCAATCGACCACAACTACAACAACACGCATCCGATCGGAACGGACAGGACAATGTAGATGAGACAAACACACGATTGCAGTCATTCTTCGATATGGATGCAGATGAAAGCATGTATGACAATGGATATACAATGGCCACAAATAGACATATAGCGGATGTTATCGATAAGGAACCCAAAGGAAGTGTTCGTGATGGGGATCATTCAACGAACGCCGGTACGCGGATGCATTTACTATACGAGGCGAGCGATAGTGAAAACGTGCATGATGACGATGAAAGTCTGACTGAAGCAGCAATGGACGCTGACCGCAGCAATACCGATCAAGGCTATGACGGAGAGACTGAGCCTGCGGCATCCACAGATCCGTTGCACACTGAGCCTGTCAAGAGCTTGGAAGATGGAGGAAACGGTGCTTTGAAACGATTGACGGGTGCTTATTCTGGGCGAGCGAATGGTGTGTATGTGTTTTGATCCCCTTCTCGGTTCTTGAGTTTCGCTCTATTGGTTTTATGTACATAACAGCTCTCTTTGAGCACTGATGGTGTGTATGTGTTCCAATGAGAAAGATTCTCGCTTGGTTATGTCTTGATAGTCCGATGTTAGACGGTATGTGTCACACAGTTCGGAATGATATGATTCGTGTTTGATCTTTGTCAGCCAACATGTCCATCATTGTAGAAACAATCCAAATTTATACATGCGTAGATGTGTACTTTCATCTTCCCATATATGTGTATCATGTAACATGTCTTGTGAAGGAATTGTTGCTTGCCGTGGGGAACTGTACTACTTTCTTTTTTTTATGTACTGCATTCGGTACACTGTATATGCGCTTTCTTCTGTGCTTTGTTAATCGACAACAAGTCGGTCTTAGCGAGTCCGCACACGCTGACGTGGACATTCGAACCGCTTTGTGATTGCGCTAAAGAACATCAGTCTGCAGCTACTTACAATGTAGAGTTCAAGACAATCTAAGTGCACAACTATATTTTTGCTAGATCACTACATATCGTCGTCATCTAATAGACCAACCAAACGTTGATATATTGATCGAGAACTTCACTTAACCCCTAAACCCAAATCCTAATGATGTACTCTCGTTCCAGCGGCACTGAAAATTGGCTCACTGAGCGCACTAGACAAATTAATAGGGGCTTCCAAACCATCAATCAACTACACTTCACAGCCACGGCACCCAAATATAGGACAGATTAACAATGCTGGTACGTTACGGTAACATTTGTAATTAAACCCTATTTAAGATATAGTACATACGGCCCTGTAGTCGAGAGTTTTGCTACACTAGTAGACGAAAAACACATAAGGTATACCTCTGTATCAAGCCTTTGCATAGTTGAGAATCCATATTTGCCTTTTTTTTTCTTCCTACTTGGATATCTGACACCGCCCGCACGTACGAGAGCTTGCACTGCTGATGGGTTAGGGTTGGGCGCATTTGCGCAACTGTACTTTGTGCAGCGCTCTGTGTGATGTGAAAGATCAGTACATTGGAAGTGCCTCACCGATCTAACCATAAAGATATACGAGGATTAAAAACATCGTCTTGGATACTGTACGTATGGTTTCCTTTGGTGATAAGCTTCTACTTTATCAAAGTACACTACAACCTGCTCCTACATGTCAATCTCAAGACAAGCAGCAGTTGTCAACTCAACATTTGTAAGTGTTAGATTTTGGCATGTCGTACACATAGCTCAGCTAGGTGCTCGTGTAGTGTTGCCCAGCATGAACACTCCTGATTACCTCAATGTGTTTCATCTGTCTCTCAATTGCCTCCTTAACCAGTCCACCAGTCCTATCTACAATCGCTCACTCCGATTACTAAAATCCATAGCCCCTCCAGCAGTGGTTGCAAACGCTCGCATTCGATCCTTCAAGCCAGTCATTTTGAATGCGAAGGCAAAGCGAAAGCTGGAATTCCCGTCGCAAGACGACATCTTGACTTCGAGCGGTGCTGCTATATTGCAGCGAGTACTGACTGTACCTGCTGGATTTGATAAGTGAGTTAGTTGTGCTAAATGTGTGGACTGTTTACCTTCTAGGCGACCTCAGATCCCGTTTTCATTACTTCCACTGATAACGCACTGAATATGAGTATTCTGTCGGAGTAGAATAGTCCAATCAGCGACACGCCTCTGATGTCACAATTATTGCGTAGATATAAACATCGTGTTGCCGAAAAAATACTCTCAACGAAATATGCACCAAAAAGATTGAAATGACTGTAACGCAAGTACGGAGACAATGTACAATATA
>NW_014036372.1:0-2659 GCF_001186125.1 Sphaeroforma arctica JP610 | reverse complement strand
TAAATATATAAATATAGTTACAGATTACACTCGGCGGCAATGGGGCGAGAAACGTGTACAAGGCGCAATATTGAAGAATTGCTAATGGAAGTAAACGCCTATATGTGTGTGCGTGTGTGTGCGTGTGTGTGCGTGCGTGTGTGTGTGTGCGTGTGTGTGCAATATTGAAGAATTGCCTAATGGAAGTAAACGCCTATATGTGTGTGGGTGTGTGTGCGTGTGTGTGCGTGCGTGTGTGTGTGTGTGCGTGTGTGTGTGTGTATGTATATACAATACAAAGACGCACTACAACACTCTACCGAGCGTAGGCAACATTGCAAGCACACATCATCACCTGCGGCACCCACCCAACCCCACCCACACTACACGGAAAGCTTAAACCACCACACCCCTCCAGTTAACACCTACCAGCAACAAGTCCTCGTGCTGCATCAACCCTTCCACTTTGGTCACCAGCTCAGCGAAAGTGGGTCTACTGCTCGCATCCCATTCCCAGCACATGAGCATAATCTCATACACGGCCTGTGGGCAAGACGCCGGCTTTTGCAACCGGAATCCGCCCTCCAGGATGGTCATGAGTTCGTGCGTTTTGATTTCCCTGTGTCCGTAGCGGTAGTATATGCGTTGGATGGATTGAGTACCGCGAGAGTTTGCAGTTCAATGCCATTTACGGTTTGTTTGGGGACCACTTGTGTAAATGGTGACTGTTCAGTCGGCGTTGCGCTATGAAATACAACAGCGCACGCTTGTACTCTACGGCTATATCCGCTACTAACATAGGCCTTACTCCCAATAAACTCGGATGACAATCTAGGTAGTCATACACATGCACTTCATGACGTGGTCAGATATAGTGTACCTACCTGTACGGCATGGCGCCATCCGTGAATATCTCCCACAGGGTGATACCATAGGACCACACATCACTCTTTTCTGTGTACAGGTTGTTGATGATGGACTCGGGCGGCATCCAGCGCAACGGCAGCATTGCATCGCCCTCTTTCACATAGGACGCATCTACACCTGTGACACGGGCCAGCCCCATATCAGACACCTGATGATGAACGCGTATGTGATATGCAATGGAAAGGTGGTTCATAAACAACAGCGAACGCCTGAATGTATCACGGTGCGTAATACGTTAAAAGATAATATCCAGCCGTTGGATGAAGGTACATGTGCAATGGACAAGGAGTGCAAAACAACAGCGACCATCTGGATGTACCACGATGAGCAATACGTTTAAAAAACAACACCATCGAACCTCTGAATGTTCTATGCGCCACGGTTAAAAGAAGTTCAGAGACTGGAGTGCGCTAGTTGCATCGCAAAATGGATATGAAACACTACACTGGAGTAGCCGGCGGCAAGATGTGGTATCGTGGTAGCCGCGAAGCACCCGCTGAGTGTAATTTACCACATAATCTGCTGAATGTACCACATAATCTGCTGAATGTACCACATAATCTGCTGAATTTACCACATAAATCTGCTGAATTTACCACGTAATCTGCTGAAAGTACCGCATAATCTGCTGAATTTACCACATAAATCTGCTGAATTTACCACATAATCTGCTGAATGTACCACATAATCTGCTGAATGTACCACATAAATCTGCTGAATTTACCACATAATCTGCTGAATGTACCACATGATCTGAATTTACCACATAATCTGCTGAATTTACCACATAATCTGCTGTATTTACCACAGGGTGTGGACATGCAACCCCCATTCGATCACACCCACACGCGTTCACACTCCTCCGCTAACAGCAGAACTGCCGTACACTTCACTAGAACTCAATCCCATCCGCACCCACACAGCCCACGCCGCAGTCCAAAACGCCACAATACCTACCTTTACTAAAGGAAACGGCCGTTTGGGAGGGTTCGTAGACACTACTGTGACCACATCGTCGTCGTCATGGCCCGCAGACGTCTCGGCGTTCTCCTCGGGCGATGCCAGCAGAATATTTCGGGCTGCCACATCTCTGTGCACCACACCCATTGCACCCAAATACGCAAGGCCCAGCGCAACGTGGTAAGCGGTCCAGATCTTCCACCGCACGTCGGGTTTGGGGTTGGCGTTGACGATGTATTGTCTGTGGGATGGGGTGGTGTGGTGTTAGTGTTGGGTATGGTGAGGTAGGATACAAAGACGCAGAGAGATGTGACGAGATGTGTGTAATTAAGCGAGACGATACATGGATCGGACCCAAAAGAATGCACACGAGAGACTGTTGTATGTGCTGTGGCTGAATTGTCTGTCTGCAACGCCACAGTCGAAGCCAGAGACCTCGTTCTAAAAATACCCACGATGCACCCACAACACACCCAAGGAGCATTAATTGGACAGGACATAAGTAGACACACACTCGCATGCATCAGCCATGTGTGACTGGAGCACGGTTCTCGAAATGACCTGGAAAATACGGAATACAAAACATACACAACAACGCCTACGAGAGAAAACATTCCTATAAGCCCACGCCATGGACTTTGGTCCCAGCACCCACTCATGAAGACGCAGAATACCCAACGACTATGGCACCAACACAAAGATACACCCACACCAGATACCTTGATCTAGCGCCAGCACGCACGCACCACGCATCACACACCACCCAACACACACCACACACCACACACCTATA
>NW_014036373.1:0-2659 GCF_001186125.1 Sphaeroforma arctica JP610 | reverse complement strand
TGTGTATATATATATAGTATATCCACACATATATATATATATATGTGTATATATATAGTATATCCATATATATATATGTAAAAGGGGACTGTCAATGCAGTAACAGAACCAAAGATCCCACAATACTCACCACTCCGTCGTCAATGGCCCCCGAGTTGTCGCTCAAGTTGATATTCGGTTGTAGATAGTTGGGCAGGTTAACCTATAAACCGTAACAAACCAATAGCATGTGGTTAGTTGAACATACGCCCAAAGTGACATGTGTGTGTGTGTTGTGTCTATCCATAGTGGCCCGCCCACAAGCACGTAGCATGTACTCAGTTGTCCACACATGTTGTACACACATTCCGAGGGACATGCATGTTTATTGCGTCCATCACCTCTGAGGCCAAGAATAGTACCATCCGTGCATGCCAGCCCTAGCTCTCTTGACTAATCAATGTAGCACCTGTCTCGTAATAGCCTTGGGGCTCTAATATGTATGTATGAGAAGCCGTGCAAAATATAGTACCATCCGTACGTGCCTGACCAAACTCTCGTGCTATATCAGGCTGTATCCCCTGTCTCGTAATAGCCTTGGGCTCTAATATGTGTGGGAAGTGGCGCGCACTTGTCTCTATTGTACACAACCTGTCCTCTGCCAACACACTCGGCCTAGTCGTTTCCTGCTTAATTGTCCACTCCCAAACAGGGAACCAGCCGAACGAGCTAACTACAGTTTCACGTAGCCGTTAAGATCTCCAAGAACTAATTCATATTCCATTTACAACCTCCACCCCTCTCAACACCTCAATACTCCGCAACCGGCTGAGTGTAGTCCAATCTTACACCTGGGATGGTCGTGTGCATACATGCAATAGACGCAACGGAACCTAAACAACGCCACCTCTACCACAGGCCACAGTCACACACACGCTTGTGTGCGTGTGGGCCGATACATTATATGCGGTGGTATGGGTTGGGAATACTGTGGTCTTTAAATGACCACCAAAACGTTCACAAAACCTCAATACGTACTGTTCGTTACTGTACTCGACCTACCTTAAACCACGGGTGGTTGCGAATCCAGGCAATGGACGCTCGCTTGAGCGGATCTACTTGCAACAGCGCCTGCAGCATCTCTTTAGACCCGGGCGACAGGTGCGACGGCAAACTGAAGATACCACCTACACCACACACCACAGTACCGTGCACGTGAGTGTGTGCGGGTGGCTGAAATGACGCGTACACTTGTTTCCAGACAACGTGATACTAACGATCTCATCTACACCACACACCATAGCAGTATGTACGTGTGTGTGTGAGGGTGGCTATTATAAAGCGGTACACTTGTGTGTAGGCAACGTTGACATTAACGGTATTGCCCATACGACAGGACATGGAAACACATACGCTTGTACTGTGTACAAAAGCAGGCTGTAGTTATGCGATGAGAAGGGACAAAGGTACATTTTACGATCCGAGTTCTAAACTCGGTCGTGTATGTGATGACTGTATACGTATACAACGTGAGGTGATAGATGAAGAACGTGAAGCTCAGTATGTCACCTATACCACAGGTGAACCCGTTGATGAGTACGAGACGTATCAATCAACATACAACTGTATATATATATATATATATATATGTATGTATGTATGTATATACATACATACATACATACATACATAAACACACACACACACATATATACTTATATATACATATATATATATTAATAATAAGGACAGATTTCCATACGAAAATGGTTACACATAACACGCACACAAATACCAGCACTACAACACACGCCCCTATCCAACCGAACTGCCGATAACTACAGACATGTGTCTTTGCAATGCACCGATGCATCACAGTACTTAGACAATTCCTTGCGAATACTATACTACACTATGGACGCACATCTGATGCTCTCGCACAGACCGGAACACCCAGTAATACTTACATGCACATAGGAACGTACCTACCAATAGCCCACTATAACACGATTCTGCAGACAGACCAACCGAACACAGGCGGCTCTAAGCGCCACATTCATACTAAGATCGCACGCCACGTATATTTCGTAGAGAATTGGAAGCTCTGGACAAACCAATGCAACACACATGGCTACGCAGAGTAAAACACGTGGAAAGATACACACTTCCGCCATTGCAAGGCGTTGCTATATGTTTCTTGGCCTTACAGTATTACAAACACACTCACACAATACACCTGCACGCCTTCAATAAATGATGATATCTATAAAGGTATATATATATATATATGATGTCTACTAAAAAGAATCAATATGATGATGATTTAAAAGATATCTATATGATGTTGCCTTTAATATATATATATATATATATATGATGATATCACAACAAGGTATATTTATGATGTCTTTAACGAGGATATATATATATAAATGTCTAAGGTATATATATATAATGTCTTATAACAGGGTAATATGTGATGATGTCTTTCAAGATATATAAATATATATATATAAATATATATATAAACACACATATATATATATACACACACACATATATATATATACTTATATATACACACACACACATATATATATATATAATATATAATATATAATATATAATATATAATATATAATATATAAATATATAATATATAAATATATACATGTACATA
>NW_014036374.1:0-2660 GCF_001186125.1 Sphaeroforma arctica JP610 | reverse complement strand
TTGTGTAGGCGTTTACGCCATTTTCTGTTAAAGGCCTCTGTATAGTCCTGATTGTCAAAAGCGTCTGAAGTTAACTCAGCGATTGTACCGTCTATAAAGCGTGTACGATAATATGTATATCCTCCTTTATCCGTTCTCCATATAATATCTTTGAATTCGGAGCGGTCAAGATGTGCAGTTTTAGAATCATGTCTTCTTGCGAGAATAATCTCAGTAGTCGGAATCCGACTAGTGCCTATATTTAAAGCACTAGAACCGTCGGAGTTATTAACCTCATAAGTTCCACTCTTAATGTCAGCTTCTGAGATTATATATGGTCCTATCCATTTCGATGTTAGTACAGTAGCATTCGCATTACGCTGGCGGATGTTAACTTTGTCTCCCACCTGATACTCTGCTATCTTCTAGGTAGCATTCCATCTATTTTGCCTTTTTAATAAGGCCACATTACGTGTCTGTCGCAAGCAAGGATATACAACGTTGTGTATGCGTTGTACCTTCTCTAAACATGGCAGCTCATGGTGATCAGGTTCGTCCTTGTTAAAGGGTATTTGTAACTCACTATTTCTGCCACGAAAATAGTGAGCGGGTGTTGTTCCTGTAACCGGATCAACACACTCGTTCATATGTGTTTGTACCCACTTAAGGTGGTACGGCCAATCATCTGCATCATCCGTTAATGCAGTACGTAAGAGGAACTTAAGTCTTATATGGCGCGTTTCATTAGCGCCTTGTGTTTGCGGTATATATGGTACACCCCTTTTATGGCAAATGCCTGATATGAGTACTAACGATGTGGTCAGATATACGATTTAGGGTTATCAGGGTTTTTGTGGTTAGATATACGTAATAGGGTTATTAGGGTTTATTTGTGGATCGGTCATAAACCCAATTTAGGGTTCTGATCCGATTACGCACATGTGCTAATTGACCAGATTTTAATCGAGTAATGTTTAATAAATAGCCAACGACTCACCTTTAATGAGAGGAATACGTTGAGATATAGTTATTGACGCGTATTTACCACAACGATTCCATTACATCATCGCAGAACTTGTTACCATTATCAGTGCACACTATACCTGGCTACCCGTGGTCAGCAAAGACTTGGCAACATAATTCTGCCACGGTCTGCGTACTTTTGTCTTTTAAAGAATAAAGCAAGTTGTACCGTGAAGCCACATCAACGAAGTGGCATACGTAACTGTCGCCTATGTGCTCGGACGTAAGCAGGTCAACCAGATCAATGATGACCCTGCGCCATGGAACATCTTCAGTCACACTCTTAAGCGGTGCAAACCCATAGCGCTTAATCTGGTGGAGACCACAGTCTATACATGACTGATATACTCTGTCAACTAAAGATCCCATTTCGCTTATCATCTATAAGTGCGTCTACTACGTTCTCGTGCTTCAGCTTACGGTTTTGCGTCAGCCAAGCAAGAATGTTTCATCATTCTGCTCCTCCAGAATAAAGGTAGGGTGTTGAGAATCCACTTGCGTGGTCTCTAAGTCTGTAGTGTTTCCAGACTCTTGTCCTTCTTTTGCACGAGTGTCATAAGTGCGCTCGTGTGCGTTTGATACACCTGACTTATTTAATAGTCGCATTATATGTGTATATACTTCAGGATTATCTTTCATTAATACCTTTAGAAATAGGGGTTGAAAGACTTCGGGCTTGGACTTTATGTTATTAAACAGAGTCCTAGCTAGAGACTGACGCTTCTTAACTGTAGTGTCATTAGTAGATTGTATTTCTTGTGCACAGACTTCAGGTGCTGTGTTGCCTTTGAGCTGCTTAACGTTCAATCTAATAGAGAATGGAATTTCTGATTCATTGACTTTATTAAGGAAGATCTCAGAAGGGGTCCATTTGGTTGTTCCAATGGAACCTTTACAACATATTATAGTTTGTCTTCAGGGCGCCTTCTGGACGGCTCGGGTACCCTGATATAGGAAAGTATCTACTTCCCTATCTAAATATATTGGCTCGCATTGTATCATGCTTATTAATTTATTGAGCCAGGAATCTTTACTCCGTAATGGGCAACACAACGTGATGGTAGCTTTGTGTATATGAACACAATTTAATAATTGGGCAAATAACTGCTATGGTGATTAGCCCACGCATTATGTTTGGAGAGGTCTAGTTGAAAGGCATCTCCTAAAGGATGATTTAAAGTCCTATAATTCTTTAGTTGTGCATTGTGATGTGCAGCAAACATGTCAATTGTATGTGGCCCAAATATCTTTTGAGCCAGTTCAAACCACCTGGGATTATATTTACAGTCAGTGGCTAGTTACTCACGTACGGATTTATTAAAGTCCGGTACGAAGCGTGATAACATATCCGGTAAATGGTTATGTATCCCTGGTAAATGTTTGATATCAAAATGAAACTTTGATATTGTATCATGCCATCGGCTCAGTAATTGAGAGTCTGGCTTCATCTCCTTCATATATTGAATGGACTTCTGATCACACATCAGCGTAAAAGCTGATCCGTATAAGTAATCGCGGAAGTTTGTTAAAGCTGCTACTATGGCTAGTAGCTCTTGCTTCACAGTTGAATAATTCAACTGTGATGCATTCATTGCTCGGCTAAAGAATTGTATATACCTAGGTTTATTATCTATAACCTGGTATAGAACGCCTCTGAG